>NC_057396.1:72076668-72258095 GCF_019320065.1 Cervus canadensis
CTTCACTCACTCTACATGCATTATCTTATTTGATGTAATAAAACAATGCACAACCAGGCAATGTAGATAGTATCAATTTCGTTTTTCTGGTAAGAGAACTAAAGTTCAGAGAAATGAAATCACTTACTCAAGAACTAATAAGGGCCAGTAGCAGTGCCAAATCACAACTCGTCCCCAGTTCTATCTGATGACAACAGCCAAACTGTTAATCACATTGCATATATGCTTAAGTTGTTGTCACTATAGTCGCTAAGTCATGTCTAACACTTTTGTGACCCCATGGACTGTAGCCTGCCTTGCTCCTCTGCTCTGGGGGTTTCACAGGCAAGAATACTGGAGTGGGTTGCCATTTCTTTGTCCAGGGGATCTTCCTGACCCAGGAATCAAACCCAGATCTCCTGCACTGGCAGATGGAATCTTGACCACTGAGCCACCAGGGAAGCCTGACCTTCAGTTATCTAGGGTCTTCTGAGCCTTGCACCAACGCCTTCAGAAAATACTGGGGACGCTGCTCTGGTACAGTAGGCTGCAAGACAGGGACTGTGACTGATACCTAGTGTGTAATCTTCAGATATCAAAGGTCTGCAAAGATGAAAAACAAATAACCACCACTTTATTGCAACCTTTGAGTCACTGCCATTTCCTCTAACGCTCAGCCAGATCTGCCAGTGGGTATGCAAGCCCAGTGACTGGAACTGAAACATCCCAAGAAGTGGTATCTTCCTTTTATTCTCTTAAAGGTTTCTTGAGAGTCCATGGATTGCATATGTTACCCAGATGAGCCACATACCAATGAAAATAAGCAAAGAGGAGAACCAGGACTGGTTCAGCACTCAGGTAATAATGCTGTTCTTGGGAAAGCATCCACCAAAGCATCCTGATTACCATCTGCTTACCTTACATAATACTTATTGGAGGCTTACAGGGGCCAGGCTTTGTCAACTGTTTTGCATGTAGCTACATGCTCAGAGTACTCCCACTTCACAAATGGTAAAATTGGGGTATGAATAAGTTATATAACTTGTGTAAGATCACACAGCTAATAAGTGGTAGAAGCAAGTTTTATTTATTTATTTATTTGGCCACACTGTGTGGCATGCCGGGTCTTAGTTCTCCTACCAGGGATCAAACCTGTGTTAAGCACACAGTCTTAACCAGTAGACCAGTGGGAAATCCCTAGAAGCAGGTTTTAAACCTCGGGAGTTTGATTTCAGAAACTTTGCTCTTAACCAAGGCTTAATAAACTATAGTCCAAGGGCCAATCTAGTCCAGTCTGTGTTTTTGTAGTTCTATTGGAACACAGCCACATTTATACATTACATATTCTCTGATAACTTTCATTCTAAAACAGCAGAACTGTGTAGCTGTGATGCAGAATTAAAACATTTACTGTGTGGCACTTTACAAGCAAGGTTTACTAAACCTGCCTCAACATGATACAGTCTTTCAACGAATCTCACACTCCTAGAATAACAGAATGGAGAACCCTGCAATCCCCCTCATTTCATTGTATAGATAGTGGGGCCCAGAGGGGAGACTCAGCATTCTCGGGGAGAATGCAGCTAACAATTAAAAGACTTGTGACCCATGTAGAATACCACTGCCCCCTAAGCCTGACACTGGCTGTGTTGTGATTACCTGGAGAATCCAGGCATCATACTGCTTCCTTCTCCATGCTCATTTCCAAGTTCAGTGGACACTCCACACAGCAGTGGTTCTCAATCTTTTTGATCGAGAAACCACTCTCAAAACTTATTGAGAATGTGAAAGAGCTTTCTTTTGTGGAGGTTATATCCACTGATACTTACTGTATTTGAAATTGAAACTGAGAGTTTTAAAATATGTATTAATTGATTTAAAAAAAAAACGAGATAAAGTCAATAAAGGTTAACATCAGAGTGATGACATCATCCCATGTTTAATAGTCTCTGGAAAAACCCATGCTATAAGCATGCATGAACAAGAATGAAAAAGGCAAATACTGTCTCAGAAGTATTATGGGGATCATTTTGACCTTGAAGATCCCCTGAAAGTGTCCTAGGGAACCCCAAGGTGCTCTAAAGTACACTTCAAGGAACCCTGACATAGAACAACTGCAAAAATAACGTTAAAAATGGCAACAACCCTAACAAGAATTAAATCTTAGAAAGGCACTGAATAAAAGTCACATTCATAAGCATTCTACATAGTCTGGAGAATCCTATAAACTTCTTGTCAGTCTGTCTTTGTGTAAAATAAAATACATTAGATTAAAAAGGAAGCTACTTGTATATATTAATATATTAATAAATGTATTTCTAGGCACAGAGCCCTTGATTAAAGCCCTTGCATGCTTTATTCCCCATTTAGAAGTCCTTTAAGTCTATTCTGTGGTAATAACATTCAAACTCCTATAATTTCTACAAGAGTCCTACAATCCCACTTCCGTATGCCAAAGTCCTTACTCACAATACCTTAGTCTTCTGATTTTGAGGGCTGATAGTGACTTAGTCCTCTCAGATCCTATTCACTTCTTTATATCTATTGCCTTATCTATACTTCTTAGCAAAATGCCTTATTTCCTTTATAGTTGCAAGGTCCCTGAGACCTGGGACTTATTTCTATCCCTCATGGTTTGTGACACAAAATGCATACTCAATCAGCACTTGTTGAATGATGGATAAATAAAAGAGTAACTAAATCTCTTGTTTGTCACGGGCTCATTTACATCTAATGTAAGCTTTTTCTTTGCAGGTCTTGGCCACCTGTAATGTTGAACAGTCCTTTTTCAATGACTGGTTCACTGGGCACTTGAACTTCCAAATTGAGCACCAGTGAGTAAGAGAAACAGTTCATGATAAAGGGCAAGGGCTGTCACTAATAACTGCCCTCCATATAGTCCAGAGCGGAGCAGAAGACTCACCAACTTAAGGGAAAAAAATGAACCAGGGCTCTCTAAAGGATGCTATTTTTCAATTAACAACAATGATAGATAAGGGAAGAAAGAAATGAAGGAAGTGTCACAATTGTGAGTAAATGGAGTGAAATCTTGGAAAAGTATCAGTGACTCAGTTTCCAGATTCCTATGGGCTTAGAAATTGGCGATTTCTTTGCATTTGCTTTGTTGGCAAAACCTAAGAAATATCAGGACACTTGGGTAACCAACTTGTGTTCAAACTTAACTATGTTATAATTCAAATATTTTCTTATCTGTGTCTTTGGAGCCAAGTTTACAAAATAACTAAGGAAGTGGAGTCCCTGCTGCAATTTCTAAACGGTATCTGGAAATACTTTACCAAAGGATCAGTTACAGAGAGGAAACGGGTAGTTCACTGCTGCTGTTCATGGGGTCGGAAAGACTCAGACATGACTGAGCGGCTGAACTGAACTGAACTGAAGGGATAAGATGAGTCTGCCAGCAAGTCTTTTAACTTTCCAGAACTAAAGAATTGTGCAAGGTCAAGGTTGGGTCTCTGTGGCTGATACCATTTTATTTTCTAAAAGAAGGAAGGGAACTTTGGGTTTCTCCTTAAGTCTGAAAAGTTGTATATCTCCTCTGTTCCCCTAGTCTGTTTCCCACAATGCCATGCCATAATTACCACAAGGTGGCACCTCTGGTGAAGTCACTGTGTGCCAAGCATGGACTGCCGTATGTGAACAAGCCCATGTTGAAGGCATTTGGAGATACTCTCAGGTAATAACAGTCCCCCAATCCACAGCTCTCATTTCCCTTCACTGCTGGTCCCCAGACTCTTCACTGCTTTATCAATCATCATTCAGTCAATAGCTATTTATTAAGGAACATTCATGTGCCCAGCATGGACAGGAGGCTTTATAAGGAGCAACACTAACAGAGAAATGATAACAGTCATTCCTACCATTTACCTGCTACCTTCTAGGTACTTCTTAGTGAAAATACCTTGGTGCCAAACTTAATTACAAGCTTCTTATAAACCAGGGTTCTGTATTATTTGTCTTTGTATCACCCACAAAGCCTTGACATGCTTTAGAACTTAACCAGTAGAAGGGACTCTCCATTCATCTGGATCAGGGTTGAAAACTAAGATGCTTGCAGGGTCTGGTGGGACAGGCAGGGGTGACTCTTCCTATAGGAACTGAGAAGCCATACTCATCCTAAAGCATACACAGTTACCTAGAAAATCCTGTGCTCATCAAATTAATAGCCAAAACCTTGGTTGAATATTTTTTATCTTCAGATTAGGAAAAAATATTTATTAATATAAATAAATAAGCCATCAAGGCTAGACCTGGTCAGATCTGATCCCTGAGCAGTAATCCATCTTCGCTTTCTACCACTGCCCTCTTCCTTTCCTGGCCTCCAGATATCTGACCCCCCTTCAGTTGCTACAGAACTCCCTGCCCCTTGCCCATGACACATCCTTGCTCACCTTTACTTCTACCTAGAATAATCTTCCAACCTGCCTCCCCCCGCCCCCGTCACCTTCTCAAGTTCCATTCACTCTCCAAAGTTCACCTGAAAGGTCTTTTCTTCATCTCAGTCCTCCTTTGCCCCCAAGACTAAACCTGTCACATGCTTGCTTCTCTTCATGTCTGACTTTTATCACAATCATGATTAAATAGCATGTTGGGTAATATGTGTCTCCCAGTGCAGACCAGGAACTCCAGGTGGACAAGACTCTCATCACTCTTATTCACTTCTGTGTCACCAGAGCCTAGAAAAATGTTTCACTTTATAAAGTAGGAGAGGTAGGTGGATACAGGACGAGTTGGTTTATAGTCATATGGTTTATCTTACAGAGATTCAGCAGAGCTTTTTCTTTTAATACTGGAGAAAAGGAAAGTGATGCTTTGGAGTACAGAAAAGCATAAAACAAAATATCAGTCTCCTCCATATAGAAAATGTGAACTCAGCTTCATAAGTCAATGTATTTGACTCCCTCCGCCGGACAAGATAGAAAGAGGTTTTTCAGATATAGTTGAAAACGACAATGTTGTAAAGTATTAAGTAAAAGAGCAAATGTTCCATGAAGTAGCTCCTTTGACCTGAGTCTTACCCGCTCATGATTTTGTCTGCTCCTCTTGCAGGGCCCTGAAGAAGTCCGGAGCCCTCTGGAAGGAGGCTTACTGCATGCATCCACAAACATAATGCAGATGTGCAGGTGCTAAAGAGAAAACCACAGGCCCCAAAAGTGTCACTTGTGCTAAAGCCCATGGTACCAAACCTCTACAATACCTGACATAATTGCAGTTACAGCCTTCCCCAGAAATGTTATCTTAATCAACTAGTCTGGAATTTTTGGGTAGGAAATGTGCTGTGTTTTACTCCTTCTCCATTCCTGCCCCTGGCTCAGAGAAAACCCTTGTAATCCCTCCCCCAACGGGGAAAAAAAAAAGTGTCTGCCCTCAATATACTTTGCTGATGGCTTCCTGGCCCCTCCTTTCTTCCTATAAAAACCTTCCATTTGCACAACCCCTCAGAATTCCCTTCTGCTTACTAACTGGGATATTGCTTGATTCAGAAGTCATTGAATAAAGCCAATGAAGTCTTCAGATTTACTCAATTGAATTTTTAACAGCTTGTTCAATAAGATTCCCAAAGGAGGACACTCAAGGTCTATTACTTTCACAACTTCCCAGATCACTGAGTGTGGCATTAGAATTCAGATGATCAATCCTGTGTATCATGTCTGCCCTCTGCTCACTATCCACATGAATAAAGATGGCTTAATTGGGTAGACTTCCATTTAAACTAAATGACTCATGAGAGTTACGTTACAGTCCTACCTGAAATTCTTCAGTGGATTCCCATTGCCCTTGGAATAAAGTTGCAATCTGCAACCTGGTGATTGCCAGCAGACGACCAGCACCGGCCTTCCTCCAGGAACCCTCTCCCCCCTTGTGCCACTCCCTCCCTCAGCTTCAGGCCCAGGCAGCCAAAGCAGGCACAAGGGAAGAATGTCTGACCTCAAATAACACCCAAAAACTAAGTCTCCGCACCACCTCCAGGGAACCTAAGGATCAGGACATGACTAGAACTTTAATGCCAGAATCTTTTTAGAAGTGAAGGGTTCTCCATCCTAGAAGATCCCAGGTTGAAGCTTCAACCATATCCTATCATAAATGGACAAGTTCCAAAGTCCACTAGTTGAAACCTGCTCCACCAACATTTCTGCCAACGAATACATCCTCCACAAACTCATAATGTTTGACCGAACCCCAGATCAAAGACACAGATTTGAGCCCTTCCCATGTCTCCTTGCCAGTTGGCCTCAAAATAAACTCTTCTCAAGAGCTGGTGCCATAGTATTGCTTTCTACATGCTTCAAGCAGTGAGCCCTTTGCTTGGTAAAGATTTCAGGGAAGCCTCCCCATTAATTCAAGGCCTCCTTGTGATATACTCTGTAGTAATTACTAGAGGTATATTTTTACATCCATTTGTGTGATTCCTTAGTCTTCCGCTGTAACCTGCAATATCCATAAGAGTAGAGACTGCCTGACATGATAGAGACACTCAATGAAGACATGCAGAAGGAAGGAAGGCAGGGAGGGAGCTGGAGGGGAGAAATGAAGGAGGGAAAGAAGGAAGTGTCAACTACAAATTGGCACTTGACAGCTACCTCTACAAGGAATAAATCAAGTGCTGCTGCAGCTGCTGACATTAATACCCTCTGAAAGAAATTTAGAGTGGAGAACAGGAATGAGGCACTCTGTGCTCTTGGAAAAACTGGCAGGACAGGTATTCAGATAGTTAGATATTTTCAGGAAACGCTTTTTTCAGCCCAGTTATTACATCTGTTCATATCCAGAAAAACTCATTAATGGTGAATCTGCTCCTCATGACTAGCAGCAAATATCTGCCAAAATGTGTGCATGACTGCAGGTCCCCTCTTCACTAAAATCATATATGACACTTACCTTATCCCCTAACAAGACACTGAAATGTTTTCAGAGATAAAAGAACAAAACTGTAAGTCAGGCAGCAGTTCCTCTTTGGAGCAGTTTCTCAGAGCTATCAGAAATGCTGTCTCCCAGGCTGGAGTCCTCATTTTGCTCCAACAAAACCTAACTCACAGCTCTCATGTTGCGCCTTTCTTTCAGTCTACAGGAGGAAGGAAGGGAGGGAGGGAGGGAGGATGCAGGAAGAAAAAGCTGTGTGTAAATGTTGCTGTTGTTCAGTAGCTAAGCTGTGTTGAACTCTTTGTGACCCAGTGAACTGCAGCACGGCAGGCTTCCTGGTCCTTCGCTGTCTCCCGGGGTTTGCTCAAACTCATGTCCATTGAGTCAGGGATGCCATCTAACCATCTCATACTCTGTCGCCCACTTCTCTTCAGTCTCTCGTAGCATCAGGGTCTTTTCCAATGAGTCGGCTCTTCAAAATAGGTGGCCAAATCCTGAAGTTTCAACTTCAGCATCAGTCCTTCCAGTGTATACTCAGGGTTGATTTCTTTTAGGATTGACTAGTTTAATCTCTAGGCTATCCAAGGGACTCTTGAGAGTCTTCTCCATTACAATGGAAAAGCATCAATTCTTTGGAGCTCAGTCTTCTTAATGGTCCAAATCTCACATCTGTACATAACTACTGGAAAAACTAAAGCTTTGACTATATGGACCTTTGTTGACAAAATGCTGTAAATGTAATTCCTTCTAATTAGAGAGTAAGATGAATTTTATCAAACTTGTAAGGAGCATTTCTATATTCTAACTGAATTATTAAAATTCTTAGCAACAGTTATGAGCATCTCCTAAGCTGTAAATACTGAGTTGCGCCCTTCATAAGTATTATTCCATTTAGTCCTCACACAGTTAGAAAGGGCAAGTTTTATAATTAATCTCATTTTATAAATAAAAACATGACACTTAAGGGAGGCCAAGCAACTTGCCTGATGGCACAGGTAAGTTGAGTATAGTCTCAGATGCAGGAATATCTGACTCTGTAGTCCACATTCATTAACATTCAAGAAACCAAAAGTAAAGGGGAATTAAGTTGCATTACAAGTCATGAGCAGTGGGCACATCTGAACTAATAGTTTCCCAGGAGCTGATGGAATATGCATTAAAGTAGTTATCATTCCACCTCACTAAGAACAGCCACCTGGGGAGGGGAAGATACAAGAAACATAGGACAGGCACAGCAGCAGCATAGTAAGAATGCCTGTTAGCTAGTCTCTACTCCCCAATCCTTAAAGAGTATTATCCAACTCAGAAGAATTCACTGGGAGAGATTCAAGCAGAGATTTAACCTTTCAGAAAGGACAGACACTGCAAAAAGCATGGAAGAACAGAACAGAGAAGTGGATTCGAGATTTTGGGATAACATAGCATGAATTCAACCTGGGAAAAGTTCACTTTCCCTGTGGCTTTTCTCTGACACTCTATTTTCTTGAAAGTCTCCCTCCTTTTGATAGAATCAGGTAGTAAAAAAATTGCCTACATTTTCAGTCGGGCATTAGATAAGGGTGACTGATTGAATTAGAAATCAGGAATCTCAGTCCTAATTTCAGCTCCTCAGTACCCTGCTATGAAATTGGCCATGTCTCTCACACATTGCCTCAATCTGTAAAATACGTGGATGCATAATATTAGCTGGCTTATTTGCAACATAGCATTGCTGGGACAACCAAATAAAGTAAGGCAATTAGAATACTTTCATAAGCCAGGAACACTCATTTAGATGCTGGTTGTTATTAATGTAATGAAGGTTCCTCCCATCCTGGACCATCAAATCAAGAGCAATTTCGAGGTCAAGCAGATTCACAGGACAGAAAGACACTGAACCATCTTAATGGTGAAGAGGGCACATTTCCTTCGATGAGAGGATTATGAGTCACAAGTCAGACCATGATTTCTCCTATCACAACACGTAACACCTGGGAGCCACCTTCCACTTCTGACTTTACTCAGTCCCCTGGAACCAGCAGCCAGATCTCAAGCCAGAGGAATAGTGAGTCATGGGCTCCAGTTTCCCAACTTCCAATTAACCATGTGAGTGCACAACGCTCTAGTGGAAATCTACCAAATCTATCATTTGTTGCTTAAACAATATACTGTAAAGGATTTTCTTGACTATTCTCTTGCTAATCATCGACCCGAAGGACACAAAATATAGACTAAGCTTAACTCTACTCAGAGGAGGAATATAATCAGGTACATATTTTTGCACACACTTATTTATGAAAATTTGCATAAAGACAGTTGTGTTGAAAGAATTTACAAGTGAACATCTATCTGTTTAGCCATAATCAAAATTTTGAAGTTACATTTTAGTAAACTTGTTTTATTTTATATATATCCATCTACCTGTCTATATATCCATTAATCTATCCTTTTTACGTGCTTCAAAGTAAATTTCCAGGGGCTTATTTTTAAAACTAAACCTCAGATTATGCAAATAACAAAGTTCATTTCTCATCTTCAATAAAGAATTGTGTAGCAGCTTCACCTTTAAGGGAGTTTTATTGGAATTTTGCAACGTGAAGGGAATACAACATGGTTAATATCGTGCAAAATAAATTAATTCAGTACAAACCTTCTTGTGCAAACCTTTATCCTTCATTATTTATTGAGCACTTCAATATTTTTTGAGTGCTTATCATGTGTCAGACTTGGACCAGTTAATGTGACCCAGAGACCCAGGAGCCCAGGTTCTTGAAGCTTACAATCTAGTATAAAAAATAAATAAATATATATATAAATGGAAGAAAATCCAAAATCATCACATCTGAAGAAAACAAAAGGGTGTTTTGAGAGTGATAAGCAGGGACTAATCAAAATAAGGAGGGTCATGGAAAAGTGACCATAAGAAGAATATGAAAGAGTCTGCAATCAGATTCGAAGGAGCAGCGAAGGAACAGTGGCATCAACCAAGTGCAAAGGCCCTAAGGCAGGAATAAGCTTCTGTTCAAAGAACACAGCAGGAGGCCTGAATGACAGTGGAATAGTGTCCCAGTTTTTCCCTCAATGTTACTTCAACTTCATTTCTTCAGTGTATTTTGCCTTGACTTTTCAGGGGCATTCAAAAAGAATTTTCTAGATAAGCAACAAGGATAAATTATAGAGCACAGGGAATTATAGCCATTTTCTTGTAATAATTTTAGTGGGGTATAAACTGTAAAAATGCTGGAGCATCATGATGTACACCTGAAACTAAAAATAATATTGTGAATCAATGACACTTCAATAAAAAATAATAAAAGTATTTTCTATTATTTGTACAAGCATAGTTTTCTCTGGGAAATTCTCCCAGATTTAACTGACTAGGTAAATCTCCCTTCATGAGCTCTGTGTCCTGTGTGCCTCACTTATACAATTTATTTCTGCCTGTGCAACCACTGAAAACTGAAAACTCCATGAGGGTAGTGACCACCCTGTATGTTGTTACCATTTTATCACCAGGCCCACTCCAATGTTTGGCATTGACCAGGTATTCAATAATTTTTAAGGAATAATTAATCATTCTTCTCTTAACAAGCATTCCAAAACTCCTTGTAATTGCTGCCTAGAATCCAGCTGTAATCCTGATGCTCTCTGTTCCATATGGAGATTCAGTTCAGCTCAGTCACTCAGTCGTGTCTGACTCTTGCGACCCCATGAACCACAGCCCACCAGGACTCCTTGTCCATTACCAACACCCGGAGTCTACACAAACCCATGTCCATCGAGACAGTGTTGCCATCCAGCCATCTCATCCTCTGTCATCCACTTCTCTTCCTCCCCTCAGTCTTTCCCAGGATCAGGGTCTTTTCACATGAGTCAGCTTTTCACATCAGGTGGCCAAAGTATTGGAGTTTCAGCTTCAGCATCAGTCCCTCCAATGAACACCCAGGACTCATCTACATTAGGATGGACAGGATGGATCTCCTTGCAGTCCAAGGGACTCTCAAGAGTCTTCTCCAACACCACAGTTCAAAAGCATCAATTCTTTTGTGCTAAGCTTTCTTTGTAGTCCAACTCTCACATCCATACATGACCACTGGAAAAATCATAGCTTCCACTAGACGGACCTTTGTTGGCAAAGTAATGTCTCTGCTTTTTAGTATGGCGTCTAGGTTGATCAAAACTCTCCTTCCAAGGAGTAAATGTCTTTTAATTTCATGGCTGCAATCACCATCTGCAGTGATTTGGGAGCCGCAAAAAGTAAAGTCTTCCATTGTTTCCCCATCCATTTCCCATGAAGTGATGGGACCGGATGCCTTGATCTTAGTTTTCTGAATGTTGAGCTTTAAGTCAGCTTTTTCACTCTCCTTTTTCACTTTCATCAAGAGGCTCTTTAGTTCTTCTTCACTTTCTGCCATAAGGGTGGAGTCATCTGCATATCTGAGATTATTGATATTTCTCCCTGTAATCTTGATTCCAGCTTGTGCTTCTTCCAGCCCAGCATTTCTCATGATGTACTCTGCATATAAGTTAAAGAAGCAGGGTGACAATATACAGCCTTGACATACTCCTCTTCCTATTTGGAACCAGTCTGTTGTTGCATGTCCAGTTCTAACTGTTTCTTCCTGACCTGCATACAGGTTTCCCAAGAGGCAGGTCAGGTGGTCTGGTATTCCCATCTCTTTCAGAGTTTTCCACAATTTATTGTGATCCACACAGTCAAAAGCTTTGGCATAGTCAATAAAGCAGAAATAGATGTTTTTCTGGAACTCTCTTGCTTTTTCAATGATCCAACGGATGTTGGCAATTTGATCTCTGGTTCCCCTGCTTTTTGCTAAAACCAGCTTGAACTTCTGGAAGTTCACGGTTCACGTATTGCTGAAGCCTGGCTTGGAGAATTTTGAGCATTACTTTACTAGTGTGTGACAAGAGTGCAAATGTGTGGTAGTTTGAGCATTCTTTGGGATTGCCCATTTTGGGGATTGGAATGAAAACTGACCTTTTCCAGCCCTGTGGCCACTGTTGAGTTTTCCAAATTTGCTGACATATTGAGTGCAGCACTTTCACAGCATCATCTTTCAGGATTTGAATTAGCTCAACTGAGATTCCATCACCTCCACTAGCTTTGTCCTAGTGATGCTTTTTAAAGCCCCCTTTACTTCACATTCCAGATTAAAAAATAATAATAATAACACTCCTAAGTGAAAGGAATTGTTAAAGCCTGCAACTCGGAACCCTTTGCTCAGTCAATTGAAAAAAGCTGCACAAGGGTGACTTGGGTCTGTGTCACAGTGGAACAGACCCAAATGCTGACTCACACAAACTGAATTTGTATTCTGACACATGTTTTTTGGGGGAAGGAATAGGCAGAGCTGAAGAGATGAGAAAGTTAACGCTGCCCTAAACCACAATGTGGAGTTTTCAGCCCTAGATTTGGATTCTCTTAATAGTTATATATCTATTCTTCACTTACATTAGCAATGATTAGCATATTATGACACCAGACCACATTCTTGTAACTGAAACGTTTCCAAGAAAATGTGGGGTAAAGCAGCTGAAGTAGTTGAGTTTCTTGGAAACTGAATTTCCCAATAATGCCTTTTTTTCCCACGTGATTAATTCCCAATTGCAGTATAGTAATCCCTCAGCATCTGAGGAGGATTAGTCCCTAGACCCACCTCAGTTACCGAAATCCAAAGATATTCAGGCTCCATAGTCATCTATCCAGTATGTGGTTCCTCAACTGTGGATTCAGGCAAGCACTAATCTTGCAGTACTGTTTACTTAAAAATATCCACATTTAAGTGGACCTGCATGTTTCTCAAAGGACAATTGCATTCTGCCTGATCACCAAGTCCTTCAAACTGTAATCCAGCTGGACATCATAATTCTTACCGAAGGTAGTAGGAGCCCAGTTTTTTAAAAAGTTATTTCATCACTAGAGATTTTCCCCACATCAAAAACACTTTAAACTGAATCACCCCGTTCACCTCGCGATGCATCCCTCCCTCATCACTCGCGTCCCTGCTCATAGCAGCGGCAGGGGCTCCGCTGCGTCAGGCGGTCTGCTGACGGCTCACGGTGGGCCTCCCTGCTGGCTCAGACAGCAACGCACCCGCCTGCATTGTGAGAGACCCGGGCTCCATCTCTGGATGGGGGAGATCCCCCGGAGAAGGAAACGGCAACCCGCTCCAGTATTCTTGCCTGGAAAATTCCATGGATGCAGGAGCTGGTGGGCTACAGTCCACGGGGTCGCAAAGAGTCAGGCACGACTGAGCGACTTCACTCACTCTACATGCATTATCTTATTTCATGTAATCAAAAATGCACAACCGGGCAATGTAGATAGTATCAATTTCGTTTTTCTGGTAAGAGAACTAAAGTTCAGAGGAATGAAATCACTTACTCAAGAGCAAATAAAGGCCAGTAGCAGTGCCAAATCACAACTTGTACCCAGTTCTATCTGATGACAACAGCCAAGCTCTTAATCACATTGCATATATGCTTAAGTTTTTGTTGCTTTAGTCACAAAGTCATGTCTGACTCTTTTGCGACCCCGTGGACTGTAGCCTGCCAGGCTCCTCTGCTCGGGGGGTTTCACAGGCAAGAATACTGGAGTGGGTTACCATTTCTTTGTCCAGGACATCTACCTGACCCAAGAATCAAACCCAGATCTCCTGCATTGGCAGATGGAATCTTGACCACTGAACCAGCAGGGAAGCCTGACCTTCAGTTATCTAGGTATTTTCTGAGCCTTGCACCAACGCCTTCAGAAAATACTGGGGACACTGCTCTGGTACAGTAGGCTGCAAGACAGGGACTGTGACTGATTCCCTAGTGTGCCATCTTTAGATATAAAAAGTCTACAAAGATGAAAAATAAATAACCACCACTTTATTGGATCTTTTGAGTTACTGCCATTTCCTCTAATGCTCAGCCAGATCTGCAAGTGGGTATGCAAGCCCAGTGACTGGAACTGAAACTCCCCAAGGAGTGATCACATCTTCCTTTTATTCTCTTAAAGGTTTCTTGAGAGTCCGTGGATTGCATATGTTACCCAGATGAGCCACATACCAATGAAAGTGAGCAAAGAGGAGAACCAGGACTGGTTCAGCACTCAGGTAATAATGCTGTTCGTGGGAAAGCATCCACCAAAGCATCCTGATTACCATCTGCTTACCTCAAATAATATTTATTAGAGGCTTGCCAGGGGCCAGGCACTGTCAGCTGTTTTGCATGTAGCTACATGTAGCTATGTGCTCGGAGTATTCCCACTTTAAAAATGATGAAATTGAGGTAGAATAAGTTATATAAGTTGTGTAAGATCACACAGCTAACTGGTAGAAGCAGGTTTTAGTTATTTATTTGGCCACACTGTGTGGCATGCAGGGTGTTAGTTCTCCTACCAGGAATCAAACCTGTGGTTAGTACACAGTCTTAACCTGTGGACCAGCGGGAGTTCCCTAGAAGCAGGTTTTAAACCTTGGCAGTTTGATTTCAGAACCTTTGCTCTTCAGTTCAGTTCAGTTCAGTCACTCAGTCGTGTCCAGCTCTCTGCGACCCAATGAACCACAGCACGCCAGGCCTCCCTGTCCATCACCAACTCCTGGAGTTTACCCAAACTCATGTCCGTTGAGTCAGTGATGCCATCCAACCATCTCATTCTCTGTCATCCCCTTCTCCTCCTGCCCTCAATCTTTCCCAGCATCAGGGTCTTTTCCAATGAGTCAACTCTTCGCATCAGATGGCCAAAGTATTGGAGTTTCAACTTCAACATCAGTCCTTCCAATGAACACCCAGGACTGATGTCCTTTAGGATGAACTGGTTGGATCTCCTTGCAGTCCAAGGGACTCTCAAGAGTTTTTGCTCTTAACCAAGTCTTATAAACTACAGCCAAAGGGTCAGTCCAGCCCAGTGTGTGTTTTTGTAGTCTTATTGGAACACAGTCACACTAAGACATTACATATTCTCTATGATAGCTTTCATTCTTAAACAGTAGAACTGCATAGCTGTGATGCACAATTAAAACATTTACTGGGTAGCACGTTACAGGCAAGGTTTACTAAACCTGCCTCAACATGAATCTTTCAATGAATCTTTCAATCTTTCAATGAATCTCACACTCCTAAAATAACAGAAGGAAGAACCCTGGAATCCCCCTCATTTCATTGTATAGGTGGTGGGCCCCAGAGAGGAGACTGCCTTCTCTGCAAGCATGCTGTTAACGATTAAAAGATTTGTGACCCATGCGAATACCACTGCCTCCTAAGCCTAATACTGGCTGTGCCGTGATTAAGTGGAGAATCCAGACATCATACTGCTTCCTCCTCCATGCCCATTTCCATATTCAGTGGACGTTCCACACAGTAGTGCTTCTCAATCTTTGTGGTCAAGAAACTACTCTTAAAACTTATTGAGGACATCAAAGAGCTTTCATTTGTGGAAGTTATATCCACTGATAGTTACTGTATTTGAAACTGAATCTGAGAGTTTTAAAATATCTATTAATTTTAAAATAACAAGATAAAGCCAATAAAGGTTAACATCAGAGTGATGACATCATCCCATGTTTAATAGCCTCTGGTAAAACCCATGCTGTAAGCATGCATGAATGAGAATGAAAAAGGCAAATACTGTTTCAGAAGTATTATGGGGATCATTTTGACCTTGAAGATCCCCTGAAAGTGTCCTAGGGAGCCCCAAGGTGCTCTGAAGTACACTTTGAGGAACCGTGACTTAGAATAACTGCAAAAATAACATTCAAAATGGCAACAACCCTAACAAGGATTAAATCTTAGAAAGGCACTGAATAAAATCACATTCATAAGCATTCTAAGTAGTCTGGAGAATCCTATGAACTTCTTCTCAGTCTGTCTTTGAATAAAATAAAATACATGAGATTAAAAAGGAAGCTACTTGTGTATATTAATAAATGTATTTCTATGCACAAAACCCTTGATTAAAGCCCTTGTATGCTTTATTCCCCATTTAGAAGTCCTTTAAGTCTATTCTGTGGTAATAACATTCAAACTCCTATAATTTCTACCAGAGTCCTACAATCCCACTTCCATCTGCCAAACTCCTTACTCATGACACCTTAGTCTTCTGATTTTGAGGGCAAATAGTGACTTAGTCCTCTCAAATCATATTTACTTCTTCATATCTATTGCCTTATCAATACTTCTTAGAAAAATGCCTTATTTCCTTTATAATTGTCAGGTCCCTGAGACCTGGGACTTATTTCTATCCCTCATGGTTTGTTACACAAAATGTGTACTCCATCAGCACTTGCTGAATGATGGATGAATAACAGAGTAATTAAATCCCTTGTTTGTCATGGGTTCATTTACATCTAATGTAAGCTTTTTCTTTGCAGATCTTGGCCACCTGTAATGTTGAACAGTCCTTTTTCAACGACTGGTTCACTGGGCACATGAACTTCCAAATTGAGCACCAGTGAGTAAGAGAAATAGTTCACGATAAAGGGCAAGGGCTGTTACTCATAACTGCCCTCCATATAATCCAGAGCGGAGCAGTAGACTCGCAATCTTAAGGGAAAAAAATGAACCAGGATTCTCTAAAGGATTAACAACAATGTTAAGGAAAGGAAGAAAGAAATGGAGGAAGTGTCACAATTGTGAGTAAATGGAGTGAAATCTTGGAAAAGTATCAGTGACTCAGTTTCCAGAATCCTATGGGCTTAGGAATCTCTTTGCATTTGCTTTGTTGGCAAAACCTAAGAAAAATCAGGACACTTGGGTAACCAACTTGTGTTCAAACTTAACTATGCTATAATTCAAATATTTACTTATCTGTGTCTTTAGAGCCAAGGTTACAAAATAAATGAAGTGGAGTCCCTGCTGCAATTTCTAAATGGTATCTGGAAATACTTCACCAATGGGCCAGTTACAGAGAGGAAATGGGTAGTTCACGCCTTGATGCAAGTTAAAACATTGAGAGTCAGTTTCTCCAGAGTATTAGGGGAGAGGCTTTCCACATTCTCTTTGTCTAAGCCATGTGAGTCTATGATAGTCAAAGAAGGAACAAGACCTTATTTGTCCAAGGAATTTTTTTCCTTCTATTTGTCATATTAGGGCTTGAGAATTTCAGCAAAAAATTACTCATCATAGTTTTGTTAAAGGAGAGGTTTACATCCAAGACTGTCATCTGGCTGACTAATGAAAACTTGGGATTAAAAATCCATCTCTCCTCACTTCTTATTCCTTTCTTGGGACTGTTAGCTATTTACCATGACTTAATATACATTCATCTATTCTTGCTAAGGAAGTTAGAAAGACAGAAACTAAGACAGAGATTAGTAGGGGCAAGGTGGGAGTTTGAGTATCTCCAGATCTCTGGGTAGTTCTAAATGGTAGAAAGTTCTAAATCGTACACTTTCATTTGATCAGGCCAAAAATCAACAGTTGATGGAGCTAAAACATATTCTCTTAATTCTTCCTAAACACCTGCCACCCACAAGGCTTGTAGAGGGTTAAGAGCTAACTCATTTGAAAAGACCCTGATGTTGGGAAAGACTGAAGGCAAGAGGAGAAGGGGACCTTAGAGGATGAGATGGTTAGATGGCGTCACCGATTCAATAACATGAGTTTGGGTAAATTCCGGGAGTTGGGGATGGACAGGGAGGCCGGGCGTGCTGCTGTTCATGGGGTCAGAAAGACTCAGACATGACTGAGTGACTGAACTGAACTGAACTGAAGGGATAAGATGAGTCTTCCAGCAAGTCTTTTAACTTCCGAGAACAAAAGTATTGTGCAAGGTCAAGGTTGGGTCTGTGTGGCTGATCCCATTTTATTTTGTTAAAGGGGAGAGGGAGCTTTGGGTTTCTCTTTAGGTCTGAAAAGATTTATATATCCTCTGTTTCCCTAGTCTGTTTCCCACAATGCCACGCCATAATTACCACAAGGTGGCACCTCTGGTGAAGTCACTGTGTGCCAAGCATGGACTGCCGTATGTGAACAAGCCCATGTTGAAGGCATTTGGAGATACTCTCAGGTAATAACAGTCCCCCAACCCACAGCTCTCATTTCCCTTCACTGCTGGTCCCCAGACTCTTCACTGCTTTATCAATCATCATTCAGTCAATAGTTATTTATTAAGGAACATTCATGTGCCCAGCATGGACAGGAGGCTCTGTAAGGAACAACACTAACAGAGAAACGATAACAGTCATTCCTACCGTTTACCTGCTGCCTTCTAGGTACTTCTTAGTGAAAATACCTTGGTGCCAAACTTAATTACAAGCTTCTTATAAACCAGGGTTCTGTATTATTTGTCTTTGTATCACCCACAAAGCCTTGACATGCTTTAGAACTTAACCAGTAGGAGGGACTCTCCATTCATCTGGATCAGGGTTGAAAACTAAGATGCTTGCAGGGTCTGGTGGGACAGTCAGGGGTGACTCTTCCTATAGGAACTGAGAAGCCACACTCATCCTAAAGTTTGCACAGTTCCCTAGAGAATCCTGTGCCCATCAAATTAACAGCCAAAACCTTGGCTGATTTTTTTTTTATTTTCAGATTAGGAAAAAGAAAAACAGTACCTTATTAATATGAATAAATAAGCCATCAAGGCTAGACCTGGTCAGATCTGACCCCTGAACAGTGATCCATCTTCACTTTCTACCACTGCCCTCCTCCTCAATATACTTTGCTGATGGCTTCCTTGCCCCTCCTTTCTTCCTATAAAAACCTTCCATTTGCACAACCCCTCAGAATTCCCTTCTGCTTACTAACTGGGATATTGCTTGATTCAGAAGTCATTGAATAAAGCCAATGAAATCTTTAAATTTACTCAGTTGAATTTTTGTTTAATAGCTTGTTCAATAAGCTTCCCATAGGAGGACACCAAGGTCTATTACTTTCACAACTTCCCAGATCACTGAGCATGGCGTTAGAATTCAGATGATCAATCCTGTGGATCATGTCGGCCCTGTGCTCACTGGCCACATGAATAAAGATGGCTTAATTGGGCAGACACCCATTTAAACTAAATGACTCATGAGAGTTATGTTAGAATCCTACCTGAAATTCTTCAGTGGATTCCCATTGCCCTTGGAATAAAGTTGCAATCTGCAACCTGGTGATTGTCAGCAGACGACCAGCACCGGCCTTCCTCCAGGAACCCTCTCCCACCTTGTGCCACTCCCTTCCTCAGCTTCAGGCCCAGGCAGCCAAAGCAGGCACAAGGGAAGAATGTCTGACCTCAAATAACACCCAAAACTAAGTCTCCGCACCACCCCCAGGGAACCAAAGGATCAGGACATGACTAGAACTTGAATGCCAGAATCCTTTTAGAAGCGAAGGGTTCTCCGTCCTAGAAGATCCTATGTTGAAGCTTCAACCATATCTTATCCTAAAAGGACAGGTTCCAAAGCCCACTAATTGAAACCTGCTCCACCAACATTTCTGCCAACTCATAATACATCCTCCACAACTCATAATGTTTGATCGAACCCCAGATCAAAGACACAGATTTGAGCCCTTCCCATGTCTCCTTGCCAGTTGGCCTCAAAACACTCTTCTCAAAAGCTGCTGCCATAGTATTGGTTTCTACATGCTTCAAGCAGCGAGCCCTTTGCTTGGCAAAGATTTCAGGGAAGCCTCCCCATTAATTCAAGGCCTCCTTGTGATACGCTGCTACTGCTGCTGCTAAGTCGCTTCAGTCGTGTCCGACTCTGTGCGACCCCATACACAGCAGCCCACCAGGCTCCGCCATCCATGGGATTCTCCGGGCAAGAACACTGGAGTGGGTTGCCATTTCCAGTGAAAAGTGAAAGTGAAGTCGCTCATTCGTGTCCGACTCTTAGCGACCCCATGGACTGTAGCCTACCAGACTCCTCCGTCCATGGGATTTTCCAGGCAAGAGTACTGGAGTGGGGTGTCCTTGTGATATACTCTGTAGTAATTACTAGAGGTATATTTTTACATCCATTTGTGTGATTCCTTAGTCTTCCACTGTAACCTGCAATATCCATAAGAGTAGAGACTGCCTGACATTATAGAGACACTCAATGAAGACATGAAGAAGGAAGGGAGGGAGGGAGGGAGCTGGAGCGGAGAAAGGAAAGAAGGAATTTGTCAACTACAAATTGGCACTTGACAGCTACCTCTACAAGGAATAAATCAAGTGCTGCTGACATTCCATACCCTCTGAAAGGAATTAAGAGTGGAGAATAGGAATGAGGCACTCTGTGCTCTTCGAAAAACTTGCAAGAAAAGCCTTCAGATAGTTAGATATTTTCAGGAGAAGATTTTATGAGCCCAGTTATTACATTTGTTCATATCCAGAAAAGCACTAAACTCATTAATGGTGAATTTGCTCCTCATGACTAGCAGCAAACCTCTGCCAAAATGTGTGCATGGCTGCAGGTTCCCCCTTCACTAAAATCATATACGACACTTACCTCATCCCCTAACAAGACACTGAAATGTTTTCAGAGATAAAAGAACAAAACTGTAAGTCAGGCAGCAGTTGCTCTTTGGAGCAGTTTCTCAGAGCTATCAGAAATGCTGTCTCCCAGGCTGGAGTCCTCATTTTGCTCCAACAAAACCTAACTCACAGCTCTCATGTTGTACGTTTCTTTCAGTCTACAGGAGGAAGGAAGGGAGGGAGGGAGGGAGGAGGCAGGAAGAAAAAGCTGTGTGTAAATGTTGCTGTTGTTCAGCAGAATCGAGAAGTGGATTCGAGATTTTGGGATAACATAGCATGAATTCAACCTGGGAAAAGTTCCCTTTCCCTAGGACTTTTCTCTGATACCCTATTTCCTTGAAAGCCTCCCTCCTTTCGATAAAATCAGGTAGTAAAAAAATTGCTTACATTTTCCGTCGGGCATTAGATAAGGGTGAATGATTGGATTAGAAGTCAGGAACCTCAGTCCAAATTTCAGCTCCTCAGTACCCTACCATGAAATTAGCCATGGCTCTCACACATTGCCTCGATCCTTAAAATAGGTGAGTGTATAATATTATCTGGCCTATTTGCATCAATGCATTGTTTGGACAGACAAATAAAGTAAGGTAAATAGAATACTTTCATAAGCCAGGAACACTCATTCAAATGCTGGTTGTTATTATTAATGTAATGAGGGTTCCTCCCATCCTGGACCATCAAAATCAAGAGCAGGTACAAGGTCAAATAGATTCTCAGGACAGAAAGACACTGAACCATCTCAATGGTGAAGAGGGCACATTTCCTTCAATGAGAGGATTATGAGCACAAGTGAGACCATGATTTCTCCTATCACAACAGGTAACACCTGGGAGCCACCTTCCACTTCTGACTTTACTCAGTCCCCTGGAACCAGCAGCCAGATCTCAAGCCAGAGGATTAGTGAGCCATGGGCTCCAGTTTCCCAACTTCCAATTAACCATGTGAGTGCACAACTCTTTAGTGGAAACCATGCCAAATCTATCACTTGTTGCTTAAACAATATATTGTAAAGGATTTTCTCGACTATTGTGAGGCTGTCACGGCTAACGCCATGACAGGCAGCCTAGATTAGGAGTAGGCCTGGTTTCCCGGGGTAACATAATTATCAGGCCACCTGGAGCCAGCCAATCAACATGTGCCTAGCAAGAAAAAGGGAACCTATCAGGGGAAAGCTGAAAGCCCACAAGGATTGGGCCAATAAAAATTGCCTTGCAACTGTGTAACCAATCCGCTTGCTCCAACTACCTGATTGTACCCAATAAATACCCTAGAGAACTGGGGCTCAGGGCCTTTTCGCCCTCACACCCTTGGTGAGGGCGGGAGGCCCTGGCTCGAGTCAGTAATAAATTCCCCTATTGCAAGTTGCATTGTCTCGAGGAGTCTTCTTTCCTGATTGGGGATCCGGACTATGGGCAGGACAATAGGAGTCCACACTTCTAAAGGGTGCAGCTTGGGATGGATATGGTCAGAGTTTCATTCCTCTCATTCCAGGAAAGGAATGAAATGAACATGGGTGCATGTTTTAAACTTTCAGAACACTAGGATCCCTTAGAGTTTGAAAGAGAAAGAGTCAGTAAATATATAAGGAAATGTCACTTTCCATCATTTGTTGAAAAATAAGCCCTTCTGTTCTAAATGAAGTATGTATTTCAAACTTTAAATAGATACAGAAAAGTGAAAGGAAGCAGCCTCTTTATGGAAGGTTACAGAAGGTTGAAGTAGAAATAGCAGCTAAATTTAGGGGGCCATATGTGCCATAAATTGGATTAAAAACTTTACATAGATTGTTTAATTTAATTCTTATGATAATTCTTTGGGCATGTTTATTTTATGTCTATTTTCAAGGCAAGCACCAGAGGCTTATAAAGGTTTTGTCACTTGCTCTAGTTTGTGCCGTGAAGAAGTATGGGAAAAGAGACTCAAACTCAGGTGGGTCTGTCTCCAGAACTGAGATCTCACCCTCTGCTGTACTGTAGTAACTGTACTACTGATGCTGTAAATGGTGATGAGAAGGAAGAGAAGCCAGACTTGCATGCACACAGACTACTACATATGGCTGTGAGTGAAGTTATTTGCTTTAAGGGTTTTGCCTCTCATTTCTATAACTCAATTGATTATCACACAAACTCCAATGATGTCAGCATAGATCGCCATTTAAAGATCAGTAAGACAGATCAAAAATAACTGATTCTGAGTTTTGTTTCAGGCAGTTCAAAGCTAGATAATTTTAATGAATCAATTAACCACATCAATAGATATGGTTTCTTCATTTCTAAAACAAGAATAATAATCATTCATGCCATATGCATTTCATACAGTTGTTTTATTATCAAATTAGGCCATTCATATGAAGGTCTGAGTAAATCATAAAGTCTGTGAAGATGAAAGGATGGATAAGATGGATTAAGATGTACACAGCAATAAGGAACAGGTTTTGGTTTGTTCCTCTTTCCAAAAAAAGTCATTTTATTTCCTACTTTCCAACTTATTAGCTACATTTAAGATCTCACTGTGTGGAGAACTTTGTCACGGCTTCTTCACCTCCTCATTGCTCAGAGTGTAATGAGTGGATTCAACATAGGAGTCAGGATACCCTAAAACACTGGCATGTTTTTGTCTATAGACAAAGTAGATGATGGACGCATGTAGGTAAACATACAGGGCACGAAGAACACGGCAACAGCCGTGAAGTGGGCCCCGCAGGTGGAGGGGGCTCTGAGCCTCCCCTCTGCACTGTGGGACCTCAAGGAGCGCAGGATGACGGGGACCTCAAGGAGCGCAGCCAGCAGGAGGAAGTTCAGCACGCAGCTCACGCCGCTGTTGGCCACCACCAGCAGGCCGATGACAGAGGTGTCGGTGCAGGCAAGTTCCAGCAAGGGGTACAAGTCACAGACAAAGTGATTGATCACGTGAGGCCCGCAGAAGGGCAACTGCAGGACCAGCAGGAGCTGAGCCAGGGAGTGCAGGAAGCCCCCCAGCCAAGCCAGCCCCACCAGCAGGGCACAGAGATGCCGGGTCATGACGGCCGTGTAGTGCAGGGGCTTGCAGATGGCCACGTAGCAGTCATAGGCCATCACCGTGAGCAGGATGATCTCAGCACCTTCAAAAACATGAGCTCCAGAGAGCTGAGCCATGCAGCCCTCATAGGAGATGGCTCTCCCCTCCTGCAAGGAGTCAGCTATGAGTCTAGGGGCCGTAGAAGAAGAATAACAGGTATCAGTAAAGGACAGGTTGGCCAGGAAAAAATACACAGGGGAAACCAGGGTGGGCCTAAAGGTGATGGTGATCACGATGAGAATATTGCCACAAGCTGTGATCCCATATATGGTCAAAAAGGCCACAAAGAGCACTCTTTGTGCTTCTGGGTTCTGTGAGAGTCCCAGCATGAAAAATTCTGTGACATTGTATGGTATTTCCATATAGTCCAAGGACACTGAGGATGCAAGTCCAGTATTTCCTATAAAGTCAAGAGAGAAACAAAATGTTACAAGATTTCCTTTGACCAAACCCACTTCTCTTTACCCCTCTTAACCCTTTCTGTTCCAAAATTTGTGTACCAGTTCATCCTGTTAACAACAAAATGTAAGCATGTCTGTTAACTTTAGCATCACTGGGTAATAGATACCTAAGTTATTGTATGAAAATAATTATTTAATTATCTAGAATTTATTTTGTTAAGTGGAACATTTGGTGGACATCGATTTTCTAACTTGACCAGAGAACATCTCTGACAGTTTTCAGTGGGGTTCCACATAGATACAACAGCTCTCAAGAAACCCATGAATATTTAGGATCTTCTGAAATCTCTGCATGCATAGTTCATACCCTTTGAAGTAACTCTTTCTTCTTTGCAGTGAGGTTTGCTACATTTTCTGTTATGCTTCCAATAGTAGCAGAAATTGATGCAAAGCAAACTGAAGTAGAGTAGGGAGACGTTGACTTTGTTGCAGCTGGAGACGCCCCAGTTCTCTGTTTCTCTGCTTGTTCATTTACTCCCACTTCTGCCTCTGCTGCGGGCAGTATCATGTATAAGTTAAATTACTCTTCCCCCTTGCTTCACACATTATATGAATGTCTGGGCTTTACTTTCTCTGGACCTGGCGAAATCCTTCTAGTTAAAGGCTTCCAGTCCTCCTACAGTCTACAGGGATGAGTCAAAGTTAAAAAAAAAAAGTGACCAGCAGTGAAAGATTCTATGATTATCCACCTATTCACTACATAAAGGAAGCTACAGGAGGAGGGAGAAGAGATACTCTGTCTTGACCAATGTCCTTGTAAATTATAATCTCATCTGACAAAACATTCCTACTCATGCTTTATTCTCCTAATTATATTAAGGAAATGTCTGTGCTAGTCTAAGTTTTGATTAAACAAAAACTGTCACTCATCCTACCCACCAACCATCTATTATTTTCCTGGAAACATAAATCTTCTTAAAGTAACTAAATCTCCCAACTTGCTGAGGATGATATGAATAAAAGGAGAATCATTGAGTGTCAGAGGAAGAGACGCACAAATCTAAGAAATGCTGGAGAGAAGATTCTTGTGTTGATCAGGAAGCTGCACACTCTCTTCCTAAGCCTGGTTACAAAGGCAAATACAGTTTGCAGGAAACACATCTGACTGCGACCTTTTCAGAGGACGACATTATGGCCAAGAGTGTATGGCCACCTGTGTAACAGTCTTTGCAAGCACTGTCCTAAGTGCTTTAAATATATAAGCTCATTTATATATTATATAAGCTCATAACATCCCCATAAGATAGATTATTATTTTTCTCCTCATTTCTTCAGAGGAAGAAAGGGAGAGGCACATTTAGAAACTTACAGAAGCATACTCAGCTAATAAGTTGCAGAGTTAAGACTTGCACCCAGGCAGTTCTGCTATAGAACTGTGGGCTTCACCGTAGTATCCTGACACATAAACTCACTTAAGTTTGAATATTTCCAGTACCATTTATTTTCCGTGTAATCATGGACAGTTTCTCAAAGCCTCAGTGTTCTTATCTATAAAATGAAAATAAGAGTAGCTACGCCCTGAGTCTGCAAAGAGCGGTCAATGTAAACAGTGCATGTAAGTGTTTGTACAGAGCCTGGATATGATAGCCACTCCAGCAATGGTATTGCTGAGGTCACCGTCATCAATGCCATGGACAACAACTTACATTTACTGGATCTGAGGGCACAAGTATGTCATCAGGTGTTTTGTCTTCGTTTTTGTTCTTTTACATCCTAACATCGTGAAATGGTGGGCCTGGGCGAGTTATTAAAGGGTCACCTAGACCAGCTCCAAGCATATCAACGCAAATATCACTGTTTCATGTGCTTAAACTCCTGCATGAGATTAAAGTTGCTTTTCTCATTTAGGCAGATCTCAGACTGGGGAAGTACTGTTGATTGCAGGAATGCATCTGAGCTGAAAGTTTCTTAGACTAGTATTAGGAGAAAACCCCAAAGGGCATCATTCATTCATAAGCAGCTGAGAATTTGTTCCATTGTCCATTTCCCTCTTATTTCCTGAAAAACCCTACGGCATTTAAAACCACCCTTTCCAGTTGGCTCTGTTTTAAAGGTAGTGGATTTAAGACTCAGAAAGATGCGGTGCAGACTGTCCGAAGTTGAACTGATGGTTCGTGGTGGAGGTGCAGCTGGAACCCAGGTCACTCGACACTCCAGGCTCTGTGCTTTCCAACATCACCACCCGCTTCCAATATCTACTTTCTCTATCATTGACAAGCCATGCTGTGGCTCACGTTAGGGAGAAAAGCCTTGAAACAAAATAGCTGGCTTGTCGTCCCTGCTTTCTACTAACAATGCTCGTCAACATGGTCTCAGAAACACTTTCTCTTGCCACTGAAAAAGGTGACTTATAAGGTGGGTGTGATAACACGGTGATTATCACTGCTAGGTTTCTCTGAAGACTAATGCTCTCCCCGCAGCATCACTTGCTGAAACAGTTCTGGGGCTTGGTTTTGCCTCATTCACAGGTTAGAACACAATGTGGTGCCATCGTTAATTAATCCCTTTGAATGCAGTTTTGGTCTCACAAGGAAGAGACTTTCACCTTACTTCCTAAAAGTGCCCAGTGTCCTTCTAGTGTCTAGAGAGAGTCCACAAGTTGTCAGGAGGAAAAGGGAGTTAGGATATTTCAGGAACAGATATTGGAGGGTTCGTGTCTTTAGGAAAATTGCTGACTGGACAGCAAGTACAAAAATTAATAGCATTTACTGATCATCTTCGAGTTCTAAGTGCAGGTCCTAGGCGCTTTCACATATAGTATCCTTTGTCGTTTACTCCCTAAGTTGTGTCTGACTCTTTGCGACCCCACGGACTGTAATCCACAGGCTCCTCTGTCCATGGAATTCTCCAGGCAGGAATACTGGAGTGGTTTGCCATTTCCTTCTCCAGGGGATTTCCCCAACCCAGGGATCGAACCCAGGTCTCCTGCATTGCATGTGACTCCTTACTGCTGAGCCACCGGGGAGGCCATATATTACACAAAACAATGTTAAATAAATATGAACATTACTGTACTTACTGGGCTTTAATAAGAATTAAATAGCAAAAGAAAAGCTCTTTGCACAGAGTAAACACACAAATAAGAAAAACTGTCATAATTATCTTTTTTACACTAGCATTGATTTTTTGATGTTTACCCCATCCTAAGGGTAGGTTCACCATTATGTTCAAATAAAGAAATATTTTAGACAGAGGTTTTCTCAGCTTGAGGCTTAAAGAAAGTCATAAATTAAGGTCAGAAATCTGTTGCCTCCCAAACACATAGAATGAGTGCTCAGGTCAAGACTTTATTCACAGAAAGGGCTTAGTAAACAGCTGTTGTCGTCAGCGTTACCAGTATCATCGTCACCCTCACCACCTTTTTTCCTACATCATTCTGTGACATTCCATGTTTCTTGGGAACTACAACTAGATGCTTAAAAGATAATTTTGAGTTTTTAAATACACAGTTGCTTATATATATATTGTTTTCAAAATAATCACTCATTATGGCAAAATATCTATTGTTTAAAGCCTTTATAAATACAGCGAGAGCTAACCTGATAATAACAGCTTAAGAACACTAGAAATGCAATGCTGGCATCAGCTTATGTTCAAATTCCTGGTTGGGAACTCTCCTGAAAACAAGTTTCTGAAGTCTTCTCCATAAATCACAAACTCTGTGCAGAGATGGATCTCTTGGTCTCTCCAACTGAGCTCTCCCTTTTTCTCTTTCTTCCAGAGGATGGAAACAGGATAAAAGGATTCATTACCAGTGAGAGCTTCTGAAATAAGTGCTGCTCAAGCTTCCCTGGTAGCTCAGCTGGTAAAGAACCCGCCTGCAACGCAGAAGACCCTGGTTTGATTCCTGGGTTGGAAAGACCCACTGGAGAATGGATAGGCCCCCCACTCTGGTATTCTTGGGCTTCCCTGGTGGTTCAGCCAATAAAGAAGCCACCTGAAATGTGGGACACATGGGTTTGATCGCTGGATTGGGAAGATCCCCTGGAGGAGGGTACTGGCTACCCATTCCAGTATTCTGGCCTGGAGAATTCCATGAACTGTATAGTCAATGGGGTCGCAAAGAGTCAGACGTGACTGAGTGACTTTCACTTTCAAACATCTCATAGTTGATCCCACCGACTCTCCCATTTGTCACTACAGAGATATTTAAGTGCAGTTTAATCCCAGAATAGGGAGTTGGTGAGGCACTCGCTCTCAACATTCAGAGAACTTTTTATTGGCTGAGATGACACATTTTGGAGTGAAGTGAGGCTGGGATGGACGTTTGGTCTCCCTACCATCCTGGTTAGTGAATAACAGTAGCGGTGCTCTTGGGCTCCTCTGGTAGGAACCACTGTTCCCAGCATAGTTTATGCTCTTGTGGAATCTCTGAAAGTTGAAATGAAGTCTGAGCAATTTTTTTTTCTCATTTATTTTTATTAGTTGGAGGCTAATTACTTTACAATATTGTAGTGGTTTTTGCCATCCATTGACATGAATCAGCCATGGATTTACATGTGTTCCCCATCCTGATCCCCCCGCCCACCTGCCTCCCCATCATCCCTCTGGGTCATCCCAGTGCACCAGCCCTGAGCACTTGTCTCATGCATCCAACCTGTGCTGGTGATCCAAGCAATTTTTGTTCATTTTAGCTGACTCAGTTTTCCACTTGAAGTCATTTAATCTGCACAATTTAAGGAAGCATGTAATGTTATTTTCCTATTTGTTGTTGTTGCTTAGCTGAGATGTTGTGCCTGACTCTTTGCAGCCCCACGGACTGTAGCCCACCAACGGTCCGTGGGATTTCTCAGGCAAGAACACTGGAGTGAGTTGCCAAGTCCTCCCTCCCCAGGGGATCTTCCCAACCCAGGGATCGAACCTATGTCTCCTGCTTGGCAGGCATTCTTTACTACTGAGCCACCTGGGAAATTCTATTTTCTTCTTATTAAAGATGAAAAAAATAGAAAGGTGAAACAATTTGCTAACATTTACTGGAATAATTAATGCTGGAGACAATAAGAGAAATTAAGCCTATTTGGTCCAAAGCACTTAATCTCTGACTATTGTAGAATCTCTTAGAATTTCATTATGTACATGGTATGGATTCTTTACTCAAGCTCAGATTTGTGATTTTGTGCTGTTCCATGACAGCTCCATGACTTGTTCTTAAATCACTGGAAATTTCCTATAACCACTGTTTTGTCTTCAGAATCTTCTTTTCCTTTGTCTGTGTCTAAAACCAGACTTTAATGTATAGATATTTTCTGCCTTAGCTCTATGGACTTTATTAATTATGTTTATTTTATGCCATCCAATTCTGTTTCTAATTCTTTTTGTAAACTCTTGTATACTACAGGGAATGATGAAATGTAATTTTCAAAAAGTACTTTTGTGTGCAAATGTTATCTTTGTGGGATTGTGATGAGTAAGAATTTCTTTTTATTGCTGTGTTTATTTTATTTATAAACCTCTCAAACCTGGAAAGATCAGGAAAAGCGTATAAATGTACTTTTTGAAAATTTATTTACTACTGTTCTGTCCCTTTTTCATGCGTAGTTGTTTTCCCTCTTTTAAAATAAAACTTCACTCTAGCTATGGTGCTGGGTATAATGAGTGTTCAAGAATATTGCTGTTGATCTGTCTCATACCCACAGTCAGGGCAACATTATGACTTTTGTGGACCCTTGGTACTTTTATCTTCTTGGGTCTTCTCCTCCATCAAAATGTGAAAAATTATCTTTTCTGACTGCATTGCTATATAGATGACTATAATCTAAGCTGCATTTGGATTATATGAATTTCTTTCTTTCTGTTGTAAAAGAAATGAAAACACTTCATGGCCTCGTAAGACTATCATGGGCTCTTGGCACTGTCTCTACTATGGCCTCTGAATACCAACCCTGGCTTACAATGCGTGAGCCCCTGGAGATGACTGATCCAGACAGGAGAATCTTCCCAGTTCAATCAATTAAGAAGGGGAGAAAATTTCTGTAAAACATCACTAGATTTTTCTTTTTTTGCCTAAATACTCCACACAAGGTTTATTCATCACCAGTTTTCATTATTTGTCCCCAGAGCTTCTTCATGACGTTTTTCACTTCTGCATTTCTCAGGGTGTAGATTAAAGGGTTCAGCATAGGAGTTACTATGGTGCAAAACACAGTCACAGCTTTGTCAGTGGAAGGCGGTCGTGGGTCTGAGGAAGAGGAATGAACAAGGAACAAAGAATAAGACGACGACTGTGACGTGAGAGGCACAGGGGGACAGGGCCTCGCGACGCCCTTCAGAGCTGTGGGTTCTCAGGGAGCGCAGGATGACAGCGTAGGAAGCCACCAGCATTGAGAAAGTCAGCAAACACAGTGACCCACTGTTGGCAGAAAGCAGGGGCCCCAGAGTGTGCGTGTCTGTGCAGGCTAGCTCCAGGAGAGGTATTAAATCACACATGAAATGGTCAGTGACATGGGGGCCACAGAATGGTAACTGAACCAGGAACAAAATCTGGATCCCTCCATGGAGAAAGCCTGAAGCCCCAGCCATTCCAGCCAGGGAAGCACACACAGGCCGACTCGTGACGGTCATGTGGTGCAGGGGCTTACCGATGGCTGCACAGCGGCCGTAGGCCATGACAGTCAACAAGACAATCAGCTCCAGCAAAGAAGTGTTCAGCAAAGACCTGAGTCATGCAGCCACTGAAGGAAATGGTGTTCTTTCCAGAGACCAAGTCAAAGATCAGCTTGGGTGCTATGGAGGAAGAGTAGAAGCCGTCTATCATGGACAAATAGGACAGAAAATAGTACATAGGAGAACCGAGGGCTGGGCTGGTGAAGATGGTGACTGAGATGAGCAGGTTACCTGCCAATGTGATCAAGTAGATGATTAAAAACACAGCAAATAAGAGTGTCTGCAGTCCTGGATTCTGGGTCAGGCCCAGGAGGATGAATTCTGTTACATTGCTCATCCTCTCCATCAATTCATCTTGAGTTGTTATTAGCACATGGTTGATCTGAAAAGATCACAGTATTTCTGAGTGATGGTATTTTAAATTTGATAGAAAATATTTCATCGTCTCTTTAGCCCAAGTCCCTGAGACTGGTGGAGCTACTCCTTTCACTTACCTCTGATATTTTACAACTAGCTGGAAAGAAGAATGGGAGGAGTTTGAATCTCTCCTGATTCATATAATTTAAATATATTGTGACAATACCTTATAAATACCACAATAAAAGCAAGATTTTTTTAATGAATATTGACATGCAGTTAACTTCTAAATTTTCTTTTTAGCTCTGAATGTCTCACAGATAGCTTTCTTTTGCTCTGGGGGACAAATTTCATTGACAATTCTTTGTAAAATTATATTAATGCTTGTCTATTAGAATGAATATTCATAGGTATATGGACACAATATTTTAAAAATTAACTTTGTATCAGACATGAAAAGTACCAATCAAACCTTACTCATACCAGCTGTGTTCTGTGACCCATTATTCCTTTTTTTCACATTAATGCACATGCACACGCAGAGGCAGAGCTGCAGATGGAGTTTTTGTCCCTCAAAATGCAAATTCACTCAACAGCCCCGGATGTTGTGTCTGGCTCAATAAGACAGTTATGCTCACTCTTTCCACATCTTTGAATGTGAACATGTAAGTGATGCAAAGTTCCCTGAAACGTTCTCAATATTTCTGAAATGAACTTTCTGTGCAATTGTTCTTTCATCGCACATAGAATAATGCTCTGGGTTAGTTATATTACCCTACTCACATCTTGTTATGAAGTGATATAAGTCAACAAGTTTTCCTGAGTTTCCTATTGACCAGACAAAAATGTTAGGACCACCTGAAATAATACAATTTCCCCTTCTGGAATAAGTTTTATCAATTAAGATGAACTTGAAATTTTCATTACTAATGTAAAAATATTGAATATATATAAGAATGCATTCTTTTTCTTGGGGAGTGAGCCTGTATATAGGTTTTCAAGATAGACTACACATTGTTGAAACCAAGATTATAAGTTATTTTATTCATTATCTTTCTTCTTCTCTTCTTTCCCCAATCCTTGCCAAAACCATAACCACATATTTTTTCCTCAAAAATTTCTGGGCACAGAAGTCAGCATCATGATCTCTCAGGTTTCAGTAAAGATGAGGTAAGATAGTTTAGAGTTTTCAGGAAAGTTTATGCCTGAGCTGTTTTTCTCTCTCCATGACTCCAATGATGGTGACTATGGCCAATCATTCTTTAAAGATTTAACTCACAAATCCTGACTTCAATGTGGTAGCATGGAAGTCATGAAAAGAGGAAAGAATTTTTAATAATTACAGAGATCTTCAGGATCAGTCTACTTAGTGAGGCATAAATGTTAATCCCAATCTTGTACAAGTGGCTTTAGTGGTTCTCAACATCATCTTGCTTGGGAACATTCCAGACAATATTTCCTATTGACATTTTCAAGTCATTGTGTCCAAATTCATTTTTAGAGAGAAAGGCTAAGTTTCAATTTACAGAATCTAACTACAAATATTATTTCAGTGAAATGAAATTGGCTAAGTTAACCTTCTTAAATTTTGGGGAAAAGAATTAGTTATCACTAACTTGGATCATTTGGTTGTGGATTCCTCAGTTTCTAGATTAAACCCGGACATCGCTTTCTTCCCACCAGGCATTTGCCCCACAGCTGTAGATAGACTGTAAACTAAGGAGGAGGACAGTGGAATTCTTCTGTCTCTAGACAACTCTCCCATTTTCTGGATTTACTCAGAAAACAAGCTGCTTTAGTTAGGAAACTTTGATAGCTTTCAGATTTAATTTTAACTCACTTTCTGGGCTTATTATGAGATTATAAATGCACCTTCAAAACATATATTATTCAAATGTATACATCAAATTATTCAAATTTGATTCTTCAAAGTAAGAAAAAACTTGTATATGAAATTGTAGAATGTATGTGAAAGTGAAAGTATTAGTCGCTTAGTTGTGTTCAACTCTTTGTGACCCCATGGATTGTAGCCCACCAGGCTCCTCTATCTGTGGAATTCTCCAGACAAGAATACTGGAGTGGGTTGCCATTTCCTCCTCCAGGGGGTCTTCCTGACTCCATGGATCGAGCTCCTTTATTCCTGATTTAAGCCCTTCTTCTAACTCATACTGACCTTGGGAGCAGGGTCTCCCGAACAGACCTTCACCTTGTTGATGAATGGCTCTGTGGCTGTTATTTACTTCAAGGTCCTTGTTTGTAATTCTTTCTTCACTGACTCTAGAGAAATGTTTAAATAGAATTTCAAAACAGCTCAGGGCTTGGTAATACATTGACCTCCCAAGTCCTCAGAGGATTAGTAATTGGCTCTGTTGGAATCTTTGCTAAAGCATCAGCCAAGGACTTTTTTTTTGCTCCTGTTTGACTTGCACAAACAACATTAGAGACGAGCTTTAGAAATGCTGTTGAGCTTTGGTTAAAAATATACTTCTGGCCATGGGCTTCCCTGCTGGCTCAGGTGGTGAAGAATCTGCCTGCAATGCAGGAGACGTTGTTGATCCCTGGGTTGGGAAGGTCCCCCAGAGAAGGGAATGGCTATCCACTCCAGTGTTCTTGCCTGGACATGACTGAGTCACACACACTTCTGGCTGTAGTTTAGGAGGAAACTTAGGTAAGGTAAGTGCAAAGCTTGGTATTAGGATTTTGTTGCTCATTTTGATGTTGGTGACCTTGCCAAAGGATATATGGGGTGATTTTAGGCATAGGTCAGAGTTCAGAGGATGGATTTCTCTCTGAAAACATGAGTGTTTGGTACAATATGGTTAACCTCAGAGTAGAAATGCCAGTCTGGGCCAGATTACCTTTGGACATTGTGACATGTTTATTAGTGACTGACCGAGGAGACTTAAATAGCAGGTTCCCAGCTCCCAATTAAAAAAAAAAAAAAATCAGGACAGTGGGACAGACTGAGAGTGAGGGTGGCCACTAACAGAAGCAGCATCGTTAACTGTTGAGAACAGAACTGAAAGCATTGCTTCTCTCTCTGTTCTGAACTCCAGGAATGCATCAGTTTGGTTTAAAGTTAAAGGCAGGTGAGAAAGAAACATGATTCTGTGCAGAGTTCCAGCCAGCTCTTCATCACCTCAAAGCTGAGGGAGAGAAGACTGCAGTGGAGCATCCTTTCGAGTAATTTAAAAGTCATGAACATTTAAACTATCTCTGGGATGAGTACTTAGGTGACAGAGTCTCATGGTGTGTTATAGAGCTTGTAGCTCTGCCACACACAGAGAGAACCACAGGAATGTATAGTGATTTTACTGCACTCTATGCTTTCTTGGAGTAGCCTTTGAAAAAAGTCATGCTCAGCCAAGCATGTGTGTATAAAGACATCCAGAGGGAAAGAATACAAACACTACAGAAAGCATTCTGTTTTATTTTTAATTTTTTTCCCATTTATTTTTATTAGTTGGAGGCTAATTACTTTACAATAATGTAGTGGTTTTTGCCATACATTGACATGAATCAGCCATAGATTTACATGTCTCACCTACCTTTAACTTTAAACCAAACTGATGCATTCCTGGAGCTCAGAACAGAGAGAGAAGCAATGCTTTCAGTTCTGTTCTCAACAGTTAACGATGCTGCTTCTGTTAGTGGCCACCCTCACTCAGTCTGTCCCACTCCCCTGATTTTTTTTTTTAATTGTCATAAAACACATATAAGATGAAATTTACCATTTTAAATACACACTTGAGTGGCATTAAATACCTCCACATTGTTGTGCAAACACCTCACCAACCATCTTCATAATGTTTCACCTTCTCAGACTGAAACTCCATATTCATTAAATAATTATTTATCATTCCTCCCTCCCCTCACGTCCTAGACATCATTATACAACTTTTTTTTCATGAGGGTCTGCTACTGCTGCTAAGTCACTTCAGTCGTGTCCGACTCTGTGGGAGCCCATAGACGGCAGCCCACCAGGCTCCCCCATCCCTGGGATTCTCCAGGCAAGAACACTGGAGTGGGTTGCCATTTCCTTCTCCAATGCATGAAAGTCAAAAGTGAAAGTGAAGTCACTCAGTGGTGAACGACTCTTAGCAACCCCATGGACTGCAGCTTACCAGGCTCCTCCATCCATGGGATTTTCCAGGCAAGTGTATTGGAGTGGGGTGCCATTGCCATCTCCCATGAGGGTCTAGGTGTCCATATATCATAATCTGTTTGGGAGAATAGAGGTTTGCTTCCTACTCTATGATGGGGAATCTTGAGGACATAAAGGATTATGCTTATGTGCAGAAGTGACTGAGAAAATCACACTCAACCAAACTTCTTTGTAGAATACCCCTGTATGAAAATGAAGAAAAACACTGTAAGTAGGAGAGCTTTGCTTCTGTTTCCTCTTTTTCAGACTCTGATGTGGAGTTAATTGCAACCTTGCCACCAGTCATCTGGAGTGATGTAATTCACTGGGCATTTTGAGTTCAGGATGTTTCTCTACCTAAGGAATGGATCAGGAGTAGGAATGGTTATGCTCCCTACCCACAGAACAATGCCCTATTGAGAGGCTGTCTTTGAGGAAAATGTCAGAGTCCTTGGGAATTTAGAGAAACACTTATTCACATAAGTAGAACATCGATTCCATCAGCTTGACTGGTTGGTTGGGGTTTTGTCCTGGGAGGAGGATGCCAGCAGACACAGGATGACTGACCCATAGTGGGACCTCCTTAGCAATGACCCAAAATAATTGCAATTCTGATTGATCATTGATTTCGAGAAGACAAGAAGGAAACTGCTTTTGTAATCATCCCTTTTTTTTTTTTTTTCTTCTGGAACACAATCCCTTAGATTTATCAAGACCCAGAGACACTCTGAGAGATAGTGAGGGACAGGGAGGCCAGGCGTACTTCAAGTCAGTCCATGGGGTCTCAAAGAGGGGGGCATGACTTCGTGACTGAACAACAACAAGGACATTTGAGTGTGATCTGATAGTTGACAGAACGGTGAAATCATGCAAAGAGATTGCTAATTCAATAGGAAGAGCTGGTCTCCTAATTTATAGAAGGAAGGATGTATTGGAAAGGGAAACAAGCTAACAATGAGAATTGGGTGGGAGAGGGAAGAGCAGGGTTGAGGTTAGGAATAACTGAGGAGGGACTTAAGTGATCGCATAGATTGGAGCCTAAGGTACTGTTTCCTTGTTTTGACCCCAGCTTGCGTGTGAATGGGGGTTCAGTTAGAGCATAAAGATTAATGAACAAAGGTTAAAATTTTAATAGTTAGCAACTAAGATTTCTAAGAGGAGAGAAGGCAGTTGCATGCAGAACACACATAGCTACATTAAAACTAAATTGGAACCCTTGCATATCTATTAATAGCTCGCAATAGAGGGCAAAAATGTGATATGGATACAATTATTCATGAGGAGGCTTGAGATTAAGAGCAAGATTCTGTTTTGGTCCCAGTTTTTCCTGAGAAGTAGGGAGCATAGCATCCTCCTGAGATACATGGAAATTTTGTGGGGATAAAGTTTATAGGAGATCAGTGAAAATTTAGAACATATACTAAAAAGAATGTGTGGGAAGAAGGAACTGTTTGGAACAGCCAGAACATGTGCTTAAGAAGTTTTGAAGATGTAGTTCACATTAGAGTTGAAATTTTTGTTGTCACTCCTAGTTAATAATGGGCTCCCCAGGTAGCTCAGTGGTAGAGAATCTGCCTGCCAATGCAGGAGCTTCAGGAGACTCAGGTTAGATCCCTGGGTAGGGAAGATCCCCTGGAGGAAGACATGGTCATCCACTTAAGTATTCTTGCCTGGAAAATCCCACTGACAGAGGAGCCTGGAGGGCTACAGTCAGCCCATGGGGTCACATATAGTCAGACATGACTGACTGACTGAGCAGCAATAGCTAGTTAATAATTTTCTTCAAGATTACCTTATATCTCAGGTGGAGGGAAAGACATGATTGTGTATGAACATGTGGTTTAGATACTTCAGTTACTGTAGTGCATTTAGTTCAGTTCAGTTCAGTCGCTCAGGCATGTCCGACTCTTTGTGACCCCATGAACTGCAGCACGCCAGGCCTCCCTGTCCATCACCAGCTCCCGGAGTCCAACCAAACTCATGTCCATTGAGCCGGTGATGCCATCCAGCCATCTCATCCTCTGTCAGTCATCCCCTTCTTCTCCTGCCCTCAATCTTTCCCAACATGAGGGTCTTTTCAAATGAGTCAGCTCTTCTCATGAGGTGACCAAAATATTGGAGTTTCAGCTTCAACATCAGTCCTTCCAATGAACACCCAGGACTGATCTCCTTTAGGATGGACTGGTTGGATCTCCTTGCAGTCCAAGGGACTCTCAAGAGTCTTCTCCAACACCACAGTTCAAAAGCATCAATTCTTCGGTGCTCAGCTTTCTTGATAGTCCAACTCTCACATCCATACATGACCAATGAAGCAAAAATGCTCTATTTGGACTTGTTTTTGTAAAGATTGCCATTTACTCATTCTGTGTTTTGAGAATGAAGATAACTGCAAAAGTGATGGAAACCTTTTCTCTCCTTGATATTTATAAGTCTTTTAAAAGATGAAAGGAGTCAAGGTAACTGGTCAGGAAGGATCATTTTGCTGTGGCAACAAATGAATCCTGAATTCTCAGTGGCTTAACACTTCAACTTTCATGTTGTGTTCAGGCCTAATTCACGGAGAGATAGTTGCTTCTCTAGGACAGCTTTTCCAGATAGCTATGGGTTGACACAGCTTGCTTCACTGGGTCACCCTGCCATCTCAGTGTGTGTCTTCCAGGCTTGCTGTAGCAGGGAAAAAGAAATGGAAATAGTCCTGGCGAGGAACATACTGACTTCTCAATGTTTTAGCCTAACTGTGACACATATTACTTCCTGTTTAAAAACAAAGGGGCTGGAAAATATCGTAGTAACATATGGATTCTTAGTGATCAGCAAATGGATTGGTAACACTCGAAAAAAAAAAAAAAAACAATCTCCCATTTCAGGGGTTTCCCAGATGGTGCCGTGGTAAAGAGTCCACCTGCCAATGCAGGAGACAGAGAGACGTGGGTTCAATCACTAGGTCAGGAATATCCCCTGGGGAAGGGAATGGCAACCCACTCCAGTATTCTAGACTGGAAAATCCCATGGACAGAGGAGTCTGGCGGACTGCAGTTCATGGAGTCAGAGTCAGACATGACTGAGTGTCTCCCATTTAGAATAAATTACTTACTAAACCACTGAAGATTAATGTATATGCAATGAACACCTTAGGTATTCCTATGGAGTCATTTGGGTTAATTCAAGTCCTTCTGAAGGTAGATGTAACTTTGATGGATTTCCAAAACTTGAGTCCTGGCCCCAATTTGCATCCCTTTCTTTTATTGGGATTATTTCCTTTAAACTTGCACTGTGTCTATATCTCAAATTATTTTCCATCTCATTGGTTTACAATTGGTCTAAAATTTTCCATTCAAATTTGAATGTGCATGCTTTCTCACTTGATTATTTACCTCTCACCAACTTAATTTTTGTTTGTACAGGATACTTTTCTATCCATTAGCTAAAGCACAAATCTGTCCCCCTAAAACTATTTGGATATCTTTTACAAAAACAGCGCTCCACAAAACTCTGCCTGGGAAATTGTGTGCAAGATAGCTCTACAGTTGTGCCTGGAAGAATTTTATATCCCTTCTTGGCTTTAGACATAGATAATAATTCATTTTGATAAGAGCCCAGATTACACTGTAAAGGGTGCCCCTGGAATTGTGCAGCACTTGGTACTAATTTTGGAATGAGTCCTGCCTTTATGTCACTCTCATTTCTCAAAACTCATTCATTTCTCACTGGTCATCATCTCTCACAATAATAACCCTACCTTGCCTACAGTACTAAAACTATTCATTTTAAAAAAAAAATATGTGGTTGTTTGGACTTATTGTTTATTTAAATACTGTGGTTGTTAGGACTTATTTTAATTATTTGGCCTATTGGTTATATACTGTATATCTGAAGCTTTACAGAGAATCATTCTACTGAAAACAGTAACTCAAAGTTTTTCCAGCCTCTGTGATTCTTTAAGTTGATTAACAATGCCCCTTTGAGGGCTTCCCTGGTGGTCCAGTGAAGAATCCACCTGCCATTGCAGGGGATACGGTTCAGTCTCTGACCCGGGAAGATCCCACATGCTGAGAAGCAACTAAACCTGTGAGCCACAACTGCAGAAGCCCACGCACCACGACTGCTGAAGCCCTGACACCTAGAGCCCGTGCTCTGAAATTAAGAAGCAGCTGTGATGAGAAGCCTGAGCACGTCAACTAGAGAGATGCCCTTGCTCACTGCTACAAGAGAAAGCCCGCATGCTGCAACGAAGACTCAGTGTAGCAAAAAAAAACAAAAAACCCTGAAAAAGGAAGATTAAAAAGTATTTTTTTTAAAAACAACATCCCTTGATTAGTAGTAATTTATAGAAGCAAATAAGTTTCTAATTGAAGAGCTTTAGTCATCATTTAATCAAATCTTGATATTTTATTAAAGATGAACCATTAAAGATTCCAGAAAGCAAGGGGGTGAATAATATACTTAAAGTCACATATGTTAACTTCAGAATCATTTTCCTTTCTATTAGTCACTCTTGTCCTTAAGTATGAATAGATTTTATCTTCTCTACTCACAAAAATTATTACCCAAGGTTACTCTTTGGCTCCAGAGTGTCTTCATGGCATTTTCACCTCTGAGTTTCTGAGGGTGTAGATTAAAGTGTCTAACATGGGTGTTACCATGGTATAAAGCACAGCCAGCGCTTTTTCAGTAGGGAAGGTGATCATGGGCCGAAGGTACACAAACATACAGGCTACAGAGAACAGGACCGCTACAGCAACATGGGGAGCGCAAGTGGAGGGAGCTTTCTGCTGTTCTGCAGTGCTGTGTGTTCTTAGAGAGCAGAGGATGAGAACACAGGAGGTGATAAGAATAGAAAAGATGAGCATACTCATCAGCCCCCTGTTGGCAGCAACAAAAAGACCAAAGACGTGAGTGGCAGTGCAGGAGAGTTCAGCAGGGGGAAAAGGTCACAGATGAAATGGTCAATGACGCTGGGGCCACAGAAGGACAACTAGCCTATAAAAATAATTTGAAACAGAGAGTGAAGAAACCCTCCGGCCCAGGCCATGGCCGCCAGGAGGCCACACACGCGCCTGTTCACTGTGATGGCGCACTGCAGGGGCTTGCAGAGGCCACGTAGCGGTCACAGGCCCTCACCATGAGCAAGAGGATCTCAACTCCTCCAAAGAAACGCTCTGCAAAGAGCTGAGTCATACACCCACTGAGGGAGATGGCTTTCTTTTGAGCAAGTAAGTCAAATATCATTTTGGGGGCCATGGTAGAAGAGCAGCAGCAGTCTATGAAGGACAAGAAGACAGGAAAAAATACATGGGGGAACCTAAGGCTCTGCTAGTGGCGACTGTCACAGTGATGAGTAGGTCGCCTGCCACAGTGAGAAAGCAGAGGAGGGTAAACAGAGCGAACAGGAACTTCTGTACCTCTGGGCTCTGTGTCAGGCCAAGCAGGATGAATTCCGTCACATTGTTCACTTGTTCCCGGAGTCCAGTCTGGCGTTCAGATAACTGATTTCCCTGAGAATAGCACAGGGATCACAATTGTGAGGATCAATTTAGACCAATCCCAGTATATTTTCTCAGAATTATTTTTTGTAAGAAAAACATTAGGCAGATAAACCCAAGACTTAAAGTTGGGCCACATTATTATTAGCCACAAAATGAACACATAACTGTCTTCTCTCTCACACACACACCCCCACTCACCCACACATGCACATACACATTCATGTACACAAATGCAGTTTTATCACTGTTGACATTCCAGTCATCTTCCTACAAGTGTACATTGATGGGTATTCCCCCCCAAATGCTCATGTATTTTCTCCTGTAGGAAGAGGAATAAAAAGAGGACCCACACGAAGGAGCAGAGGCTTGAGTTCCTGAGAATTTACTCCCTGTGTCCCTTCTCTACTCACTTGGCTGATGAGGTGCTGCAGAATTTACTATTATCACTTTTACCTAGTTTCAGGGTGAATATAAAACATCAGGTAAACTCAACTCAAAATTAGGGATAATGTAGTTACACCTCAGAAAAAACTGAATGGAATGAATGCTTAAGGCCCCAGTAAGGTACAACTTCTTTACTTAAGGTATACTTCTTAACGAGGTATCACTGAGGGCGTCCCTGGTGGCTTAGGTGGTAAAGAATTCACCTGCAGTGCAGGAGACCCTGGCCCAATCCCTTGCTAGGGAAGATCCCCTGGAGAAAGAAATGGCAACACACTCCAGTATTCCTGCCTGGAGAATCCCATGGATAGAGGAACCTGGTGGGCTACAGTCCATGGGGGTCACAAAGAGTCGGACATGGCTGAGCAACTTCACTTTTTGTGCTTTCACTTTTGAGGTATAACTGGCAGTTATATTTGTGAATTTATATTACATTCAAATAAAACTTTCTAAGAATACCACCACACAAGAAGAAAAAAGAATATTTTGAGGAGGATAAAATAGCATGATGTAATGCAATATCTCCAAAATCACTGCAGATGGTGATTGCAGCCATGAAATTAAAAGACGCTTACTCCTTGAAAGGAACCTAAATATCATATTAAAAAGCAGAGACATTACTTTGCCAACAAAGGTCCATCTAGTCAAGGCTATGGTTTTTCCAGTAGTCATGTATGGATGTGAGAGTTGGACTGTGAAGAAAGCTGAGCGCCGAAGAATTGATGCTTTTGAACTGTGGTGTTGGAGAAGACTCTTGAGAGTCCCTTGGACTGCAAGGAGATCCAACCAGTCCATCCTAAAGGAGATCAGTCCTGGGTGTTCTTTTGTAGGACTGATTTTGAAGCTGAAACTCCAATACTTTGGCCACCTCATGCAAAGAGTTGACTCATTGGAAAAGACCCTGATGCTGGGAGGGATTGGGGGCAGGAGGAGAAGGGGACGACAGAGGATGAGATGGCTGGATGGTGTAACCGACTCGATGGACGTGAGTTTGAGGAAACTCCGGGAGCTGGTGATGGACAGGGAGGCCTGGTGTGCTGCAATTCATGGGGTCGCAAAGAGTCAGACACGACTGAGCGACTGAACTGAACTGAATGCAATATCCCCCAGATTTATTTGAAACATTATGATTCACTACTTGGAGAATTTTTATCATGTTTAGGTTTCAGAGGAATTTTGTAAATCAAGCTCGCTTTACGGAAGACTATGAAAAATACTCTAGATCTCTTTAGAAAACAGGTACTTTTAAGGTAAGGAAACTCAAGCATTATAATTTGTTTAGCAGCGTGTGTTCTGTGCAGTAAGGTATTTCTAAATTCTGTTTTCACTGGTTAGAAGCTATGTGATGACCTTAGTCTTACTGTACCTAAACTTTCTCATGTACAAATAAAGAAAAATAACAGATGGTATGGAGGAATTGAAGAATATTATTATTATATAGATCAAAATGTTGTACTAAAAGTAAAATGCATAACTTGCCACATACTCCAAATTTTTGATGAGTATAAAGGTGAACAAACAGACCTATCATTATTCTTATCTTTGAAATACTTGATTATTATAGTTGGTATCTAGAAAGAACACAAAGAGAGAAAATAAGTGAATTAATTAATCAACTCAAGAGGTTAGAAAAGCAACTAAATATATTCAGAAAAAGTTGAATGCAGAAATCAACATATTAAATAATAGAAAACTAGTAGACTATAAAGGAATTCAAATGTTTTTTAGAGTTTTAAAAATATGAATGAAATAAATGAGCAGATAAGCTCAATAAGAGGCAAGTATGGTCAAACTGTAAAAGGCCATTATTTTTAAAGAAAATTTGAAGAAATATTATGTGTAGTTCATAAAAGATTTTTTAACAACTGAATATACATTTTTCAAATATCTTTTATGCCATCACCAAATAAAATAAAAAGGAAAAGAGAGAAAAAAAAGGTAGCATGCATTAAAGACTTTTAATAAAACAGATATCTTCAAAAACAGAAAATCAAATGAACAAATATATATCTAATCTCTAGGTGGGGAAGAGCATTTTAAGCAAAATCCAGTGGTATAAAAACTAGGACAAAGCTAACAGATTTAACTACATAAAGGTATAGAACACATTGGGAAACTATTTGCAACAAGTCTGATAGATAACTATTATCATAGACATAGTTTTTACAAAAAAAATGTTCTACCTACACAATTATAAAAATTAACAAAACTTTTTAATAAAAAGAAAATTCTTAGAAAAAACATTAGATGCCTTAAAAAAATCCCTATTTCATAAGCCATCAAGGAAATACAATTTAAAAACAGTGAAATACTTTACATTAGAAAATGAGCAAAAAATTATGATAGTTTTATTAGTATTGTGTTAATATAAAATATTCTGGAAAGAAGTTTGACTTTGTATAGTAAGGGCTTTAAAATTGGTCATACCCCTTGATCCAGTACTCCTTATCCTTCAGAATCTATTCTGTATAAAGATTATGGACAAAAACTGCACACAAGCTATATTTTATATTTTGTATGATAATAAAAAAGTGAAAACAATTCAAATGTCTACATAAAGAGGAACAATTAAGCAAATTATAATTATAAAATATCAAGTGACCATTGGGGCTATTTACAGGAAAAATTAATGTGGTGTGAAAAAATTCGTCCAACATAATATTGAGTGGAAAACACAAGATATTAAACAGCTTCTTTATTATGATCTAAATGGTCCAAAATGACATATAAACATAGAAAAGCACCTGAAAGAAATGCTCTAAAGTCTAGTAATGCTTATTTGGATTATGGATTTAAGATAAATTTTTTATTCTTTTTAAAATTTTCTGATCTGAATTTCCTACAAAGAGAATATATTACCTTTATAATAAGAAAAATAATTTAATAAAAGAGATAGTATTCTGTGTGACTCCTTTGCTTATTATTCATAAAAATCTGTGACAGCAGAAATAGGTGTCTAAACCTAACTCACCTGTAATTTGAATACCCTAGTATGAGATGGTTGGCATCACCGATTCAATGGACATGAACTTGGGCAGTCTCTGGGAGATGAGGAAGCACAGAGAAGACTGGCGTGCTGCAGTCCACGGGGTCGCAAAGAGGTGGACATGGCGATTGAGCAACAACAGCAAAGCATCCCCTTGGGAAAACGTGATAAAGCAGCCACAGATTGTGCTTACCTCTCCGGGTGCATTTGGGAAATAAGTGACGTGCTCATTTCATAACAAGGTGTTACTTGTAGAGCATAATTTGCTTGGGGGTAGCGATCATTGACCTATCAACAACTGCTGCTTCAAAGGTTTATTCACTTTTTATCTTAATTGTAAATTTCCTTTTCCTTACTTAATGATTTGAAAATGATTGCTGAAAGAGAATTCCTAAATAATGCTGAGTTCATGGACTGTGTTTTAGGTTTACTTTATTCGCTCATACCATTATGTGAGTGAGGTACACACATCTCAGCTCAGATAACAAATTTCTTTAGTCTGACACCTTCCGAAGTGTTAGGCTTTGAAAGAAAGTGATGGGAAAAAACCTAACCATTGGAGGAAATTTCCATTTATGCCGTCTTACTATACATTTGTCAGTCTATCTTTTGCTCAGATGAAGTGTATTAAAAAGAGCCACTTGACTTGATATCTATCCTGACTTAAAGCCCTGGAAATAGCAAACTGTTAAAGTAGAAAAATTAAGAATTGTAAGCACCATAAAATCAGCAACAAATAAAAGTTGATTTGAGGTAGCAATTCCCTGAAGTTATCTCTTTCAAATCTTTTTCTTACTAAGCCTGTGCTAAGCCTATAGATATCTTATTTGGTTCCTAGGAGTCTGGATCCAAATGTGTTGAAGACTCAAAACCACACAGCTTCTGTGATTCGGGGATGATTATGCTTATATGGTCTTCCTGGGTTCATCTTTACCAACACTTTCAAGTGTGGTTACAGGGAAATATTTAAATAAGTATTACTCAAGTGCAAGGAGTTAGGGAGTCTCTGTTCTCTCAGCTCCCAGAGGGTTAGAACTAACAGCTTCAACCAGGATGGCAGCCAAACCAGTTTATCCATTCTCTCTTGTGGCCATGGCATCTTGATCAAGGAGATGAAGGAGGGGCATCTGGGCTGGGTTTGCAGCCGCTCTATGACTGTGTTTATAAAATGATCTTGGACTCTGGGACCCAAGGCACAGAAGGTCCTAGTCATGGGATAATGGATGCATGAGCTCCCTAGTGTTCATAAAACAGCCTTGTTAATACCTGTCTCACAGAGTTACAGGAGGGATTGAGGAAGATAACATGTGGAAATATCTAAGTCCCTGTAGAACTGCTATTCTACTGCTAATGCCCTGGAGATAAAGGCGTGTAGGCTAGATTGGCTCAGACTGTAAAGAATTTGCCTGCAATGCAGGGCATCTGGGTTTAGTCCTTGGGTCAAGAAGGTGCCCTGGAGAAGGGAATGGCAACCCATTCCAGTGTTCTCGCCTGGAGAATTCCAGGGACAGAGGAGCCTAGGGAGCTACAGTCCTTGGGATTGCAACGACTCAGACACGACTGAGCAACTGCCAGGCTAGAGAAACTGCTTTTAGTAACAGAATAGTGAATTGTGATTAACTGTAAGAGTTTTGCTGCCTCTTCTGTTGGCTAACTATGTGATCTTGGGCAAGCTCCTCAGCCTCTTTCTTTATACCTGAGTTCTCTCACTTGTAAGACGAGGGTGATAGGAGTACCTGTCATGGGATATTGTGGGGTTTCTACGAGTTAGCACGTGTGAAGTGCTTACAGTGGTGCTTGGCATAAAGCAAAAGCTCATCGGTGTCTGTTGTCACTTTCTGTAGAGGAAACCAGAGCACATGGCTCGACTGATTCAAGTTTCTGGAAAGAATTGTCTTAACTCACATACATGGCTTCTTTATTCTTAAGGTTGGTAGAATCTGGGCAAATACAGAAACTAAGAGAGAAGGAAGGTTAAGTTTTAAAGTATTGAATACTGATTCATAAGTCATTATAGTTCAGAAATCTATGGATGTTCAGCCATCTCTCACTAAAAAATCTGACAGTGTAGTTGAGTCTTAGAAAGGTTGTAGGAGATACAGGAAATGTGGATGCAATGAGAACTAACAGATAATGAGCACTCTGTATTTGCATCACTGTGCTACCTACATGTGGTATTTCATCTAATTCTCACATAATCTCCATGTGGGATATATTAATCCTACTTTATATAAATGAAAATTGATGCTTACTGTGAGCATCTTTTGACCAAGATCTAAAAGGTAGACCTTGATTTAATTAATAAGTAGACCTTGGATTGAAATACAAGCTGGTCTAATTTCTAAGCTTGAGCTCTAACAATTATGTTATTTTAGGGCACTGGACATTGATTCCGTGATGTGATTCATGCGCTGGGATGAGGTGGGGGAGGTGGGGGAGGAGGTGCTGATTCAGACCAGCTGTGCGTTGTCTAGAGGCCTTGCTCTTACCACCAGTGGCACGGAGGACATATCCCGCAGACAGACCCCCTGTGTAGCATTGACCAGAAAGGACCATTGAGAAAAGAGGACATTTCTCATCTTCATTTCCACATTTGGCCCTCATCTGGGATATCTTCCTAAGCACTCTGTTGGGAGTTTTCATTCTGGAAATTTCCAGATACTTTCAGAGTAGAAGGGAAGACTGACCAGATGTTCAGACCCAGGACCAGGAGTATCCTCTATATGAATGGGACATGGTGGAGTCCTAGAGAAATAGTATACCAAAGACACAAACCTGGGTATTGATGATCAATCCTATTTACTGTAAGATTTTATGCTTGTTACTGAACTTATCAGAAGCTGTAAAACAGCTTAAGTGCAGCTTAAATAAATAGGGGTTATTAGGAGTAACACCAAAAAATAGCACATAAAATTATCCATTAGTGCTTTATGCATAAAAAATGTTTCCTGAAATAAGTTGAGAGAAAATATTGCATTTCTTCACTACTATAATACTATTGATCATCATTTATTGAATCCTAGCTAAGCTGTGCAATCTTGGGTAAGTTATTCAACTTCTCTGTGCCTCACTTTCCTTTAGTTTATAAAGAAAGATAATAATAGTACCTCATAGAATCAAATTAGGTGCTTAGGTACTGTCTTGGGATATGGGATTGAAGATGATTGTTTTTCAAAATGGGAGAAAGTTGGTCATGTCTAAATACCGATGAGAAGAGCTAAAAGAGCAGATGAGGGAGGGTGAGAAATTGGGAGAGAGGAAGAGAAGAGGAAGACGTAGGGGAAGGAAGATGGGAGAGGACAGGGAAGGAGAGATAAAGCTATAGGCGTGAGGAGGGAGCAGTCAGTAGAGGCTTATTATGTATGCAGATAGTGTTAGTTGTCCACAGAGGAGCTATTTCTCAGCTTCTTTCTCTCAACCAAATCTCCATTTGTTCTGGTACCAGGTGCCATGTGTTTGGGAGAAACTGGTCCATCCCCAGTTCATAGTGTGAATCTGAATTAGTTTAAGTAGCTATGACTATGTTTTTCTCCTTTCTAGTGATAAACTTAGGGATAGGCATGTGACACAATTCTCGCTAAGGAAAAAACTATGGGTGTTCTTTTCAAAAACATTTTATTGAAATACAGTTGATTCACAATACTGTGTTAATTTCTTCTGTACAGCAAAGTGACTCAGAATATATATATATACACACACATATATATGTATGTATGTGTGTATATATATGTATGTATGTATATATATATGTCTATATTCTTTTCCATTATGATTTGTCACAAGATATTGAATATGGCTCCTGGTGCTAAATCATCAGACCTTGTTTATCCATCCTGTATATAACACTTTGCTTCTGCTAATCCTAAATCCCATTCCATTCCTTCCCTCCCCTATTCACCTTCCCCCTTGGCAACCACAACTCTTTTCTCTCTGTCTGTGAATCTGTTTCTGTTTTGTAGATATGTTCATTTATGTCATATTTTATTTATTTATTGTAATGTTTATTGGAGTATGGCTGATTTGCAATGTTATGTTAGTTTCAGGTGTATAGCAAAGTGAAGCAATTATACCTATACATATACCCACTCATTTTTTGGTGTCATATTTTAGATTCCCCATATAAGTGATGTCATAAGGTGTTTATATTTCTCTTCCTGACTTCCTTTTCTTAGTATTATAATCTCTCGGTCCACCCACGTTGCTGCAGATGGCATTGTTTCATTCTTTTTGAGGGTTGGATAATATTCCGCTGCATATATGTACCGCATCTTTCTTTATCCGTTCCTCTGTTATGGACATGTAGGCTGTTTCCTTGTATTGGCTATGTAAACAGTGTTGCTGTGAATGCAGGCATGCCTGTATCTTTTGAATTAGTTTGTCTGAACACATGAAAAGATGCTCAACATCACTCATTATCAGAGAAATGCAAATCAAAACCACAATGAGGTACCATTACACGCCAGTCAGGATGGCTGCTATCCAAAAGTCTACAAGCAATACATGCTGGAGAGGGTGTGGAGAAAAGGGAACCCTCTTACACTGTTGGTGGGAATGCAAACTAGTACAGCCACTATGGAAAACAGTGTGGAGATTCCTTAAAAAACTGGAAATAGAACTGCCATATGACCCAGCAATCCCACTTCTGGGCATACACACTGAGGAAACCAGATCTGAAAGAGACACGTGCACCCCAATGTTCATTGCAGCACTGTTTATAATAGCCAGGACATGGAAGCAACCTAGATGCCCATCAGCAGATGAATGGATAAGGAAGCTGTGGTACATATACACCATGGAATATTACTCAGCCATTAAAAAGAATTCATTTGAACCAGTTCTAATGAGATGGATGAAACTGGAGCCCATTATACAGAGTGAAGTAAGCCAGAAAGATAAAGAACATTACAGTATACTAACACATATATATGGAATTTAGAAAGATGGTAACAATAACCCTATATGCAAAACAGAAAAAGAGACACAGAAATACAGAACAGACTTTTGAACTCTGTGGGAGAATGTGAGGAGGGGGATATTTCAAAAGAACAGCATGTATACTATCTATGGTGAAACAGATCACCAGCCCAGGTGGGATGCATGAGACAAGTGCTCGGGCCTGGTGCACTGGGAAGACCCAGAGGAATCGGGTGGAGAGGGAGGTGGGAGGGGGGATCGGGATGGGGAATATGTGTAAATCTGTTGCTGATTCATGTCAGTGTATGACAAAACCCACTGAAAAAATAAATTAATTAAAAAAAAATAAACTGTTTTCATAAAACTGCAAAAAATAAAAAATAAAATAAATGAATTAGTTTGTCTGAGTAAATGCTCAGACGTGCAATTGCTGTGTCACGTGGCAATGATAGTTTTGTTTCTTTCAGGAACCTCCATCCTCTTTTCCATAGTGGCTGCACCAATATGCATTCTCACCAACTTTGTAGGAGGGTTCCCTTTTCTCCAAATGTGGGTGCACTTCAGAGTGATGCTTCTTTGTTCCTAATAAGAGTCATGGAAGCAGTTTATTTTCTTTTCTGGAAAATGCTTTTTCACAAGGGAATGCCAGAATTGCCACTTGTCAGTAATCAGTGGGATTTTGGACTGAGCAGTTACTTGAAACACTAAAAAGAACACACTAATAGATGATTTGTTGGCTTGTAATTGAAAGTTATGACCAACCTAGATAGCATATTAAAAAGCAGAGACATTATTTTGCCAAAAAAGTCCATCTGGTCAAGGCTATGGTTTTTCCCGTGGTCATGCATGGGTGTGAGAGTTGGACTGTGAAGAAAGCTGAGCACCGAAAAATTGATGCTCTTGAACTATGGTGTTGGAGAAGACTCTTGAGAGTCCCTTGAACTGCAAGGAGGTCCTACCAGTCCATCCTAAAGGAGATCAGTCCTGGGCGTTCATTGGAAGGACTGATGCTGAAGCTGAAACTCCAGTACTTTGGCCACCTCATGCGAAGAGTTGACTCATTGGAAAAGACCCTGATGCTGGGAGGGATTGGGGGCAGGAGGAGAAGGGGATGACAGAGGATGAGATGGCTGGATGGCATCATCGACTCGATGGGCATGGGTTTGGGTAGACTCCGGGAGTTGGTGATGGACAGGGAGGCCTGGCGTGCTGCGATTCATGGGGTCGCAAAGAGTCGGACACGACTGAGCGACTGAACTGAACAGAACTGAATTGAACTTAACCTGAAACTGCTTTTTATTACTGAAGGACGTACATTATTGAAATCTAAAATACCCTGAATTATGTCAGATGATCATTCTAGTATGTCGGGAAATGAACAGAAGAGTTATTTTATCAAATAGGAAATCAAATTTAAGAAAATGTGAATGTGGCAATCATTGCATGTATGAACAATGGCTGCTTTGCCTTCAAGCCCTATATTAGATCCTCCTGAAGAATATGTAAACCTCATGGCTGAAGGAGTCCCTCCCTATGATCAGTTATTGGAGGATGCCAAGAATCAGTATTATTTACAAATGGTGGCTCAAGAGTGAAAAGCCATCTCTCAATCTGGAAAGCAGCAGCATAGAAACCAATTCACTGAAGAGGAAAATGTAAATCTACTCAATGAATAGAATTAAGAGTGGTGCTCCCTCTGTTGCAGGAAGGGGGACCCCTTCCAGGGCCCGAAACTGGGCTCTTGTCTAACACTCGGAAATGAATTGTCCGAGGAGACACATGTGCTGACAAAGCAAGAGATTGTATTGGGAAAGGACACCCGGGTGGACAGCAGGAGGGTAAGGGAACCCAGGAGAACTGCTTTGCTGCGTGGCTCGCAGTCTTGGGTTTTATGGTGATGGGATTAGTTTCCGGGTGGTCTTTGGCCAATCATTCTAATTCACAGTCTTTCCTGGTGGCGCACGCATCGCTCAGCCAAGATGGATGCTAGCAAGAGGGATTCTGGAAAGTGGACGGACACGCGGTGTCTCCTTTCGACCTTTCCCAAACTCTTCCGGTTGGTGGTGGCTTATTAGTTCTGTGTTCCTTATCAGGATCTCCTGTCATAAAACAACTCATGCAAATGGTTACTACGGTGCCTGGCCAGGGTGGGCGGTTTCAATCAGTGTGCTTCCCCTAACACTTGTGGAATGAGAAGTGGATTATAATGGGAGTGACATCAGATGGACTGTACTGATTCTTACTAAGTATCCAATGGAATCGTAATAGAGTCTGCAAAATGGGCCTTAGATAACTGGAAGATAGGGGGAACCCTGGATTATATCAAATGGGGAGATCTGAGTGAAAATTAATTCAAATAATAGAAACATAATTGTTGCTAAAAAGGGAGCCAATAAATAAATCATAATGTACCTGTTTTTTAGGTTAATACAGGTATAACTGGTAGGATTAATTTGATTTAAATGAAATCTGTGACAATGTTCTGCCCGTAGTCCGAGTCCCCGGTCGGGAAAGAAGACTCCTCGAAACAATGCAACTTGCAATAGGGGAATTTATTACTGACTCGAGCCAGGGCCTCCCGCCCTCACCAGGTGTGTGAGGACGAAAGGCCCCGAGCCCCAGTTCTCTCGGGTATTTATTAGGTCAAAATAAGCAGCAGGTAGTTGGCGCAATTGGATTGGTTACACAGTGGGTAGTTGGCGCAAGCTGATAGGTTACACAGTTGCAAGGTAATTTTTGTTGGCCCAACGTGGGGCTTTCAGCTTTCCCCTGATAGGTTCCCTTTTCTCTGGCTAGGCATATGTTGATTGGCTGGCTCTAGGAGGCCTGATTATTATGTTACCCTGGGAAACCAGGCCTACTCCTAATCTAGGCTGCCTGCCATGGCGTTAGCCGTGACAGCCTCACATTTCCCCCCTGTCTGTTGTTCAAGTAGAGGAATCTTCCTCTTTACTCTGTGAAATTGACTGATATTGTTGTCTCAATACCATAATTTGGATGGTATTTAGGCGCTCCCTAATAAATGAGACCAGACGGTTTAAAATGCATGGACCAAAGGTCAGTAACAATATTAATACTATGAGTGGACCCAGGAGGGTGGAAATCAAAGTGGTCAACCAGGGGGAGCGCTGAAACCAAGATTTAAACCAGCCTTGTTGGGCTTCTCATTCTCTCTTCCACTGGGCTAGTCTCTCTCTTTTTAGAGAGATTTTTGCACCACCTCTGAATGGTCGATATAGAAACAGCATTCTTTTCTCAGTGCTGCACATAATCTTCCTTGTTGCAGAAACAGCAAATCTAAACCTCTCCTATTCTGTAACATTACTTCAGCCAAGGAGCTCAAGGATTTTTGGAGGTGCGAAATGGACTGTTCCCTTGGTTTCACAACCCCAAGAGGCGCAATAAAAAGAGTCAATTTCCCCACATTTTTCATTTTGGTTCTGATCCCTTCTTCCCCCCCAGGCAGACATAGACAGGCACCTGTTCGTAGTACTGTGGGCCTTTTTGCTCACAGTTACTGGTGAACAGACCAAAAGAGCCATGGGCAAAGAACTTGGTCAGTTGGTGGGGACCAAACCCATTACCGTCAGCCACCAGCACACACAAATCAAAGGTCAGTACTGGCCACCATGTCCCTTTGGGGCCACGTTGGAGCTCGAATTAAGCACTTCTCCAGTCTCAGGATTGTAGATCACCCAAGTCAGGTTAGCTGGCTGATGGGGGTTGTGGCTGGTTGCTCCTGGGCTGATGAAAACTGTTATCAGCAGGAGAGTTAAGAGGGCTCCCGTCGTACGAGTTTCAGTTTCAAAAGATTTGACGGGTGAGGTCTTGCCTCCCATTCTGCTTGCATCGTCTCCTGTTCTTCTGTGCTGGCCTGCCGCACGTGATTGCAGTGAACCTAGGGCCCGATCCCATCGACCTTAACAGCAGTAGGAGTGGTAAGGAGAACAACATAAGGGCCTTTTTATCTAGGTTCTAATGCTTTAGATTGGTGTCGTTTTACCCAAACCCAATCACCCAGGCCAATATTATGTGAGGGGATGGTCCCCTTGCTTGTTCCCTCGTGTATCTCTCGAATTAATTTCCAAACATGGCTATGCACCTTGCTTAATGCCATCAGTGATTGCTGGAATTGTCCCAAGGTAGGGTGTGGTAGGCATTTTCCCTCGAATATAGGACACACAGGAGGGGGTCTTCCATACAGAATCTCAAAAGGGGTAAGATTCAGTTTATAAGGGGTGTTACGCGCTCAAAAGAGCGTGAAGGGAAGGAGGGTCACCCAGTCCCCGCCAGTCTCTATTGTCAACTTTGTCAGAGTTTCTTTTAGGGTCCAATTCATTCTCTCAACCTGTCCTGAGCTCTGGGGATTATATTCACAATGTAACTTCCATTTTGTCCCCAGAGCTTGGGCCAGCCCTTGTCCAATCTGGCTCACAAAGGCAGGTCTGTTATCTGAGCCCATAGTCACTGGCAGCCCATACCTAGTCATTATCTCCTCTAAGATCTTTTTAGCAACCACTGTTGCTGTCTCTCCCTTAGTGGGGAAGGCTTTTACCCACCCCGAGAAGGTATCTACCAGAACCAACAGATAGCGATACCAGTACTTGCCTGGTCTTACCTCAGTGAAATCTATCTCCCAGTGTTGCCCTGGCTCTTCCCCTCGGTACCTCGTTCCAGTGTGCTGCCTTTTCCCTGTCCTCATCAGCTGGCACGCTTTGCAAGCCTGGATTATTTCTCGTACAGTTGCATTTTGTCGAGGGAACCTCAGGCAGGCTGTCTGGAGAAGAGTCAAGGTCTTTTTCTCTCCCAAGTGTGTAGTTGTGTGCAGGTGTTCACATAGGTGACGACCCAGGATGGCAGGCAATATCAGGCTGTTGTTTTGATCTCAGTACCATCCATCTTTGTTATTCTTCTGGAGGGTGGTATCCTCGTTGATCCAAATGAGGTCAGGGAGGGAATAGTCGGGGACTGGAGGCAGAGTCCCCGTACCAGGAGGTGGAAGTCCCATGGCTAATATGGGGGCGGCATAGTCCCGGCTGGCTGCTTTTAGTAGGGCCCGTCTGAGTGTCTGGAAAGCCTGTTTCATTGGCTCAGTCCAAGTCCAGTTTGGGGTCTCTTTACTTTCCTCATATAAGGGCCGGGCCTTCTCAGCAAACCCCATGATCCATAGTCTACAATATCCAACAGTCTCTAAAAACTCTCTCACCTGGTGGGGGGTCTTGGGCTCTGGTATCTGCAATATTGTTTCCTTCATGGCCTGAGTTAGCCACCTTTGCCCCTGCCTGATCTTATACCCCAAATAGGTGACCTCTTGCCGGGATATTTGCACCTTCTTTGTGCTAGCATGATATCCCAAGGTGCCTAGAGTCTGTAAGAGGTCACCGGTGGCATGGCTGCATGCCTCCTCTGTGGTTCCAGCCAACATAAGGTCATCCACATATTGCAGCAGGATGACCTCTGGGTGGCGAGTCTGATAGTCATAGAGGTCTTCACTCAAAGCCTCATTAAACAAGGTAGGGGAGTTTTTGAGCCCTTGTGGGAGGCGGGTCCAAGTTAGCTGCACTACAGGTTGGCCTTCCCCCTCAGTCCACTCAAAGGCAAATATCTCCTGGCTCTGGGCCGCCAGGGGTAGGCTGAAAAAAGCATCTTTCAAGTCCAACACAGTGTATCAAGTGTACTCAGGCAGCAGACTGCTCAGGAGGGTATACGGGTTGGGGACAGTAGGGTGTATGTCACTCACCCACTTGTTGACTTCTCGTAGGTCCTGGACAGGTCTGTAATCCGTACTCCCCAGCTTCTTCACCAGTAGTAAGGGGTGTTCCAAGGGGATTGACACCGCTTGAGAATTCCGGCATCCATGAGCCATCGAATGTGGGGAGTGATCCCCCGCCGAGCCTCCTGGCTCATAGGATATTGCTTCACCCTCACAGGAGTCGCCTCGGCTTTTAATTCGATGACGATCAGATGTCTCTGTTTACCCAGTCCCATTCCTGCTGTTTCTGCCCATGCCAACGGATATTTGTGGACCCATGGTTGTATATCTGGTGCTATAACTTCTGAGGGCTTAGGCACAAAAAGTCTGTATTCATCTCTTAAAGCTAGAGACAAGACATGTATCGGCTGTCCAAGTCCTTCCGTGACTGACATTCCCCCAGGGTCAAAATGGATCTGAGCATTATCTTTAGTCAACAAGTCCCATCCAAGTAGAGGGGCTGGGCATTCTGGTATCACCAAAAACGAATGGGACACCTGATGGGTCCCCAAATTTACTTTCTGTTCTGTGGTCCAACAATATTTTTTTGTCCCCGTGGCTCCCTGCACCAAGCTGGTTTTCTTAGACATTGGTCCCAGTTTTTTATTTAAAACAGAGTGTTGGGCGCCAGTGTCCACCATGAAGCCAACGGGTTTCCCCTCTACATGTATGGTTACCCAGGACTTAGGGAGGGGTGTCGAGTCTTGACTCCCCTAGTCACTGTCTTCCCCCGCATATAGAACTCGAGTTCTAGGGGAAATTCTCTCTCTGGGTTGTTCTTTTCTTCAGGTCCCTCTTAGGGCACTCATTTTTCCAGTGCCCCCATTCTTTGCAATAAGCGCACTGATCTTTTTTAGGGCCTGCCTTTTTGGTCTCTCTGTTTTTCCCGTCTGGGGGTCTCGAGGCTCCCTCAATTCTGTTCCGGCCTTCATCCCCGCAAAAAGAATCTTGGTTAGCTTTCTCTGGTTCTTCCGGTTTTCTTTTGCCCTGTGTTCCCTATCTTCTTTCCTGATCTTCTCAGCTAGTTCCCTTTCCTCCCGACGAAGTCGTTCCTCCCTTTCTTCTGGGGTCTCCCTATTATTAAATACCTTTTCAGCTGCTTTCAGTAAGTCTTGTATTGTCTGTTCTCCTAACCCCTCTATCTTTTATAATTTTCTCCTAATATCTGGGGCTGCCTGATTCACAAACACTAGTAGAATTGCAGCGCGTGGTTCCTCAGCCTGGGGGTCCATGGGTGTATATTGCCTAAAGGCTTCCATTAGCCTCTCTAGGAAGGCTGACGGGCTCTCAGTGGGCTCTTGCCTTACTAAATTTACCTTTGCCAAATTTGTCGGCTTCCTAGCTGCAGCCTGCAGGCCAGCCATTAGAGTTTGGCGGTACACTCGGAGATGCTCCCTACCTTCCACTCGCTCAAAATCCCAGTTAGGCCGCAACAGAGGAAACCCCTCGTCCACGAGATGAGGCTGGGCGGTTGGTCTCCCATCGACCCCCGGGACCTGTTTCCGCGCCTCTGCCAGGATTCGCTCCCGTTCTTCCGTGGTGAAGAGCACCTGCAACAGCTGCTGGCAATCATCCCAGGTGGGGTTATGAGTGAACAAAATGGGAAAAGGGCCAGTATTGCTAGGTTCGCTTTCCGTCCAGGTTAGCTGGTCCCACCCGGACGGGGAGTGCCTGTACAGTAGATGAAGGTAACTCTGGGTCCCCATGATCTTGCTCACCCCTATTTCCTCTATTCCTTCTCCGGGGTCAGGGTTTCCTTGTCCCTTCTGATTCATCGGGGGGGCTCTTTCCCCCAGGGGAACCTGCAACGGAGGAGGGGCATATGGCGGGGGCCTAATTTCTGTCTCCAAGTCAATCAGGTTCCGGTCCGAGGATTCCTGCAAGACCGGTTTTGGGCCCTTATTCTTCTTGGCTTCCTCTGGGGCAGTGGGAGTTTTCATAACCAGGGCCTGTACATTAGGAGAATCAGGGAGTTTGTGAACAAAAGGTTTTAACCATTTGGGCGGATCTTTTACTAGATCTTGCCAGACCATAACATATGGGACTTGGCTCGGGTGGCCCCAGGGATCAGGAGCCATAACTTTTTCTTTTTCACTGCCCGAATAATAGAAGGTTGAAAAGTTTCTTCTGAAGGCCATCCAACCTGGAAGGCGGGCCACTCTGCAGAGCAAAAGGTTATTAATTTACTCTTTGTAACCATTAGTGACAGATCATACGCTCTAGCCCTGACATCTGAGAAATGATCAGTCATGAGAGAGAGTGAGGTAGATTTTCTTGCCCCATAGCGAGAGTCAGAAGAAAGTCACCAAGAATTACCACCAATAAATCCTATCGGGAGTGGTGGCGGCCAGGAGGTTGGGCTTGTGGTATGCTTCGTGGAACTATTTGAGTGCCTTAGTCGTTGCACGGAAGTTTTCTTGCTGGGGGCGGGCACCCTAAGGGTTTCTAGCCCGTTCCGTGACCCCCTTATCCTTTCACGGGAGTCTTCCAGTGGCAGGTGCCCTATTGGCTCTTAAGTGCCTGTCCCGTGCCCACACAGATGGGTTTTTATTTGGCCAGATTCTCGGTTTAGAATACGAGAAAAAAAGAAAGGAGTTTCACCCTCTCGGGCTCCCGTTACTGGGGCTGACTTGTTGGGAGGCCTTCAGAATCCGCCAGGGAGTAGCCCTGGCCGGGACTCGTCAGTTGCCCCGACAACTGTCTGCCTGTTCACTGAAACTCCCAGAAACAGAAATGAGGCTCCAAGGCTTTATAGGAACTAGACAACGACACACCAGAGAACAACGAGACAGGAGACAATGCCGGCAGTTACACAGAAAAACACACAGACAGACAGACATCGGCCGACGACACAGATCCTCTGGAACAAGGGTCACCTTACCGTATGGCGTCCACTGCTCCCCAGATTCGGGCTTAGGAGAGGAGGTCTCCTTCCTGCAGAGCTGGCTGCCTCCCAGCGTGCTCGCTGGCCGCGGCCTCACGCCAGCCGGAACGGCCAGTCCGTTCCCTCATGGAAAGCTTTCCCTAACGCCAGACACCTTCCGGCTTCACAGCAGGGCCCCGGCTTTACTCTGGTCTTTTTCTGTGCCAGACACCTTCCCACTTCACAGAAGGGCCTCGGCTTTACTCTGGTCTTTTTCTGCGCCAGACACCTTCCCGCTTCACAGCAGGGCCTCGGCTTTACTCTGGTCTTTTTCTGCGCCAGACACCTTCCCGCTTCACAGCAGGGCCTCGGCTTTACTCTGGTCTTTTTCTACTCAGGTTTTCTAAACCTGCCTGAGCACCGGTGCTATTCCCTATCTTTTTTTCCCCTTTGTTCCAAAGAGCGTTCTTCCCCGGTCAAGGGATCCCGGACAAGCCCCCAAATGTTCTGCCCGTAGTCCGAGTCCCCGGTCGGGAAAGAAGACTCCTCGAAACAATGCAACTCGCAATAGGGGAATTTATTACTGACTCGAGCCAGGGCCTCCCGCCCTCACCAGGTGTGTGAGGACGAAAGGCCCCGAGCCCCAGTTCTCTCAGGTATTTATTAGGTCAAAATAAGCAGCAGGTAGTTGGCGCAATTGGATTGGTTACACAGTGGGTAGTTGGCGCAAGCTGATAGGTTACACAGTTGCAAGGTAATTTTTGTTGGCCCAACGTGAGGCTTTCAGCTTTCCCCTGATAGGTTCCCTTTTCTCTGGCTAGGCATATGTTGATTGGCTGGCTCTAGGAGGCCTGATTATTATGTTACCCTGGGAAACCAGGCCTACTCCTAATCTAGGCTGCCTGCCATGGCGTTAGCCGTGACCGCCTCACAACAATACTGATATTGATGATCAAACATGTTAGGAAATTGAATTTAAAATCTCCCCATGAGATTCATTCAATGAAAACTCATTTGTTAGAGGAGGAACTAGAGTTAGTTAACAATCTATGAATTGTTATATAATCAATGTATTGATACCTTTAATAAAGTTTAAATTATAGTGGCGGCAGGAGATAAAACAGTTATGAAACTCGTGCATCCTTATGAACAAGGGTGTGGCGAAATATTTGGTTAACTGAAATGCTTCTTTTAAAAATGCCTGCACCTCATTTGATGATACCATGTATTAGCAGTTTGGCAGGTGTCCATCTGTTTTTTTCTGTTCTATAAATGATATATGCAGGAGATGAATAATTATGAGTGATTTTAATTTAATGGCTTGACCAGGAGTCAGAGGATAGAATCTGTGAATTTCTGGGGCATGGTTTTCTGAAAAGTCTCAGAAATTTAATATAGCATTGGATATATTAAATACTATATTCAATATAGTATTGGAGGTCTTATCCAATATAATGTGCTAAGTCACTTCAGTCGTGTCCTACTCCTTGCAACACTACGGACTGTAGCCCACCAGGCTCCTCTTTCCATGGGATTCTCCAGGCAGGAATACTGGTGTGACTTGCCTTGCCCTCCTCCAGGAGATCTTCTTGACCCAGGGATCAAAGCTGCGTCTCTTAGATCTCCTGCATTGCAAGGTGGGTTCTTTACCACTAGCACCATCTGGGAAGCCCATCCAATATAATACAACAGGAAAATAACATGAAAGGTATAAAGATGGGAAAATAAAATATCAGACCATCGTTATTCACAGATATCATAATTTTATATATAGACTCAAGGGCTCAGCTGAGCAGAAGAGAAAGTTGAGTTGTCAGATGATAGAGGAGTGAATAAATTAATAATCCACAAATGAAAGCAGCAGCCTTATCATTTGCTGACATAGTATAAGTGACAGGTTAAAACTAAAGTTAGTTAGTATCAACTTCCCCCTGTTCCATTATCCCTCAAGAAACACTGTGTAGTGCATGGTTGTTGTTGAACGATAAGACGCTGGGATTCTTGGCCTCCGGAGGAGACGAATTCAATCAGGGGCCAGAGACAAGACTGGATCTCTCAGAGCTTTTGTGTAATAAAGTTTTATTAAAGTATAAAGGAGATAGAGGAAGCTTCTGACATGGGCATCAGAAGGGGGCAGAAAGAGCACCCCCTGATAGTCTTTGGCTGGATGTTACATGGTCACTAGCAGTCTGTTAATGAAAAGAAAAGAATGTCTTAAAACCCAGAATGGCACCAGATAATTCATCCCAGGCCATAAAACGATTGACTTGAATCTTGTAGAAGGGCAGATTACCATAGTTTTGTTTACATAGATTAGGGGAACAATATCTGAGTATAACATACGGGTTTGTCAAGTAGGTTGAGCCGTTTGGCAGAACCAACTTGAAGACAGAGTCTGGGGCACATTAACAGAGCTTAAGACAACATTTCCATGAGAAAAAAATGTATTGGTTAACTCAAGGTTTGAGAATAGTTAGCTTCAGGTGAAACCAGGTGTCATGGCAACACAGCATTTTAAGAGAAACCTCCTTTTAAATTTGTATAGAGAAGGAAAAAAAATATTGATAGTTTGTTTCCTCCTGCCACTTAAGAGAGATAAAAATGTCTGGCACTTGCAGCCTCTTTCCTCCGCTTGGAGACCCCTGCCTTCCTGCCTGTTACCCTCTCAGTAGTCAAGAGTCAGGTCGATTACCACAGATACGGGAGTCATCTCATTGTTGAGGGAGCCCTGAATTACCAGTAATTTTATTAAATAGAAATGGTTTGGCACTACAGTTAATAGGCAGAGATTGGCAGAATGGACAAAATCATGATTCATATATATTCTATCTACAAGATTCATAATTCCAAGACACAGATAAGTAGAAAGTGAAAATGGCAAGAAATATATATTACGGAAATAGTAACAAAAAGAGAGGTGAAAGAACAGACAAGGCAAATATAGGACAAAATAAACTTTAGGCCATAAATTGTTGCTATAGACCAAGAAAGACATTTTATAATGGTTAAATAGTCAGTTACTCAAGATATAATAATCATGAACCTATATGTATCTCAACCTCCTCTGGTGACCTCAGTCAGGGAGTAAATTTTCTTAGGGATATTCCACCTGGATGAAACCCCATGGTTCCATCATTTAGAGTCCTTCATGCCTCAGCTCTTGATACCCAAGGGCTTGCATGAAGAGTACTTTATCACATAGTTTTCCAGACCAAGAATGCGGGCTGTTAAAGTGCAGAGAAAGAACCAATTAGGTGAAAATGTGTTGTTCATGGATGAATTCTCCCAGATACCTGCTTCTAGGCAAAACCTTAAAAAAAAAAAAAAACAAAAACAAAAACATATAATTAATTCCTGGGAGGATAACGCCTGAGATAGAAAGATTGGTTCTTTGATGTTCTCAGTATCCTCTCTAAACACTAAGATTCATGGAGAAGATGTTTCCTCATTTTAAGAGAAGACTAAGAAGGGCTTATTAGGTAACAGAAATATTTGTGTCTCTTCTTCTATATCCATAGACTAGGTTCTGAAGATCAGAAGATTCCTCTTAGTACCTAAGACTTTGGGTTTCAAATTCAACATAGCATTTTCTATTTTCTTTTCTTTTGACTTGATTTTCTAAGGCATTGGAGCATGCTGAATCCATTTAAATAAATTTGTGTCATCTTGACAGAAATGCTTCCTGTATAATTGTCCAGGCAGTGGGGACTTGACAAACACACATGATTTGATATTACAAGTAATGGTTATTTCGTATTTCTAAATACCTTGGTCATTCTTCTTAACTACAGGGAAGCCACGGTAAGTGAACTAGAATTGCTATTTTTTTATTGAGTTTTTAATAGTTCTGTTTTTTTTCCAAGGGACTTTTACAGTGAAAATCATTAAAGATTGATTCTCTGATATTTTATGGGGGGTTACTTTTAGATACCCTGGGATCTTTAGCAGAAATATTTGTTCTCCTTCCTGTATATGGATTTATCTATGATTTATCCAGAATAGGATTACAATCTGTGGATTCTGAAGACAAATTTTTAAGTCTGCATGGGACTGAGGGGAAGGTCAGCATTTACATCATGTTTTTTGAAGGAATTTTTCAGCTCACATTGAATTCCACATTGAGAATGTATAAATTTATAGCATTTACAAGGGAAAACATACCCTTTGCTGTGGTTGGGAATACACATTAAACCCCAAGTTCTGAGGCACTTTTTATTCTAATTATTTTCAAACTTTCTTGGATCTTCTAACTAGGCAAGATCTTATTTCTGCTGAAGTGGATATAGTCCCTGCAATATAACTGAACTTTTGCATCCCTGACCTAAGACTTAGACCTTTCTCTTAGAGAGTCAAGGCACATATTGCTGAAGATAAGAGATGAAAGTTAATTTTCTTGGTCAGCTTAAGGTGATTTTTCTTTTCCCTATGTATACACTAGACTTAAGTCATCTTATGGGAGGTAAAGTGTGGTGGGATAAAAAAATCACTGTGTTGGGCATTAAAAGACTTGGATTCTTATTTACCACTAATCAGCCATGTTTCCTCTCTGGACCTCAGCTTCCTTATTTTAAAAGAGCATATGAGTTGATAAAATGCAAGGATCTGGAAGAATTTTCTTTTAAACTTTTTATTTGTATTGGGGTATAGCCAATTAACAATGCTGTGATAGCTTCAGGTGACTCAGCTGTACATATACACATGTCCATTCTCCCCCAACTCCCCTCCCCTCCCGGGTACCACGTAACATTGAGCAGAGTTCCATGTGCTATACACTTCCATGTATTGATCCATTTTAAATCCAGCAGTGTGTACACGTCCACCCCAAACGCTCTAACTATCCTTTGGTACTGGAAGAATTTTAGGGCACAAAATTTCTGAACTTGTTAAATAGATCCTGAACTCGTTAACATCTGACTATACATCACACAGTTTGCCAAAATAACTGCCATAGATTACACATGGTCATAGGTAGTGGTTTTGTCCAAACTCTGACATTGCTGATTCCAAGAAGTAAACTAGACCTATACTGGAGACCTAAATTCCAAAGAGCTAGAGGCAGACATCCTGATTTTTTAATACAGACTGCTCTATTTTATTTTTGTATCATGACTCGGGCAAGTTGTTTACCTTCTAACCACATTTCCTTATCTTTAAAGTAGATAATAGTTTACCAACCTCATAGGATTGTTGTGAAGGTGTTGTAAATGGAATAGTGAATGTAAAACTTAGTATAGTGTGAACACAGCAAAAACCCAACAACATTTAATGATTATTATAAGAATCATATGGTGAAAATTAATCTCTGCATTCTATTAAGAATGAGAAAACAGCAGATTTATAGTAAGAGTTTGTATTTCATAATGTGTGAGTATATGGAATTTAAACAAGTAATAAAGGTTTCTCCTCTTGGAGGGAAGTTTGTCTAAGTTCTTGCCTATCAACTGCAGTATGAATGCCCTTATGAGAGAAAAGAATCATTCTGTGAGATGAACACTTTATTTCTCATTTCTCCAAAAATATGTATTATAGAGGATTTGAATGTTGATAGGCACAGCTAAGGTACAGAACTACAGGTACACAGCGAAGGTACAGAGGAAGAAAATGATCATGTGTTTGAGTTTGTCTGTTAACAGAGGATATCAAAGACATTGATAAGATAGAACTATTTTTAACTTATGTCCTGATTACTTGAAGGTTTGCAAGAAGCTGAAACAATAAGTGAAATAATAAAAATGAATGAGTCACATTTGAGATTTTCTATGTGATTTTGATCATGAAATCCAATCTTTGGTACAGGCCTTCAGGAAATTATAAAAGTGTATTATTAGGTTCTTGGTTCTCCCAAGGGCCATCTTCTCCAGGGAAGAACTGGCAATTACAAGTACATGCAATTTGTTCCTCAGGTGTTCTTTTCCATGGAAGGATTCTCTGATGCACTGACCTATCCAGAAGGGAGACCACAATCCTGGGGCTTGGAACTCTAAGGCTAGCTTCTCAATGAAGAGTTGATGGGATCATTTGTAAGAGGTTTCCTTTCCACATACCTCATTATTCAACTTGACCATGTGTAAGTGGGAGAACTCATTTTACTCTTCACTGCTTTTTTTGCTTTAAGAATATATAAAGAGAATAATGGAGTCTGAGATACAGGAAAAAGTGAACATTAATAATTTCATTATTAATGTCCTATGAAACTTAGTTTTATATGCTACTTTTATGTTTAATTGAATAATATGTGTATTCCTCATCAAGTAAGTTGAAATAGACTTTGTAGTAAACTGATCGGTTTGGTTATTCAGAGGACTTATTGGCTACAAGTATAAATGGTATAAGTTAAATGCAGAGGACAATAATCTTTGTGTGGTAGAATAAAGATGGGATTTAGGGTAATTATGAGACCCATGGGGCAGTCATGGCAGCCTCACTCCTCACAGTAATTTTCTCAAAGCAGTGAGCACCCAGTCCTGCCCCTAATCTATGTCTAGCTGGTGAATTGATAACAATATTGAGTATATTAGAGCAGTTACTTTACTTATATTCAGATATTTCTTGGGGTCCCAAGATGTGTCAAAATAAAATTCCCTATGTCTGTTGTCTCATGCATATTCCAGTCAATTTAAAACCACATAGTTTCCGCTTTAGAACTCTAAGACAAAACATGAAGGTTATATTTAATTTCTAATCATAGAATTAGTTATATAAGCTGTAGAAATTTGGAAAATACTGAAAAACATGGGAAATAAAATATAAACCATATTCTCACATCCAGGAGCAAATGTCCTCAATGTATTAAATTATTTTTCTTACCAATCTATATATATGTTTTAACATAAATTAGAAAAGTATATAACATTTTCTAAGTGAAATTTTTGAATTTGAACTTTATTTTTAAAAGGTGCATATAAAATCTGTAATCTTTAAATGCTAATTCAATAAATATATTCACTAAATTTTCCCCTATTTTTACATAATTTGTAAAAATAGACTATTTTGTGATTTTTTTATTCATGTTATTTTGTGCATAAACTTTTAGATTATCCTCCAAAATTGTTACTACTAATGTCCAAATTATTCCAATAAATTGATGTTCCATTAAAGTATTTCAGACACTATGGCCAAGGAAATTGAATTTGTTTCTTCTGGTTACTCTATGTCTTATAGAAATAATTTGAGATTAGAATAAAAAAAGACTAGGTCAACTAAAATAACTTTTAAGATACTATTCCTATAGCATTTTGGGAAAAGCAAGATTCATCTGTGACATCATCAGAGTACTGTTAAAAGGCAGAGTTTCGGTGTATGTCACTTTTTTCATGGTTCTTTTTTCTTTTTTTCTTAAGGCAAAGCATTCTTTCCTGAAATTTTTATTACTCACACCACATAGATGGAGAATGAAAGGAATGTGACTGTGTTCATTCTAGTAGGTCTTACACAGAACCCCCAAATGCAAAACGTAGTGTTTGTGGTGTTTTTGGTCTTGTACATGGTAACCCTCTCAGGCAACCTGCTCATTGTGGTCACCATCACCACCAGCCAGGCTCTGAACTCCCCCATGTACTTCTTCCTGACCCACCTTTCCTTGATAGACACAATTTACTCTTCTTCTTCGGCTCCTAAGTTGATTGTGGACTCCCTTCATGAGCTCAAGACAATCTCCTTTAATGGGTGTATGGCTCAAGTCTATGCAGAACACATTTTCGGTGCTGCTGAGATCATCCTGCTGACAGAGATGGCCTATGAGCGCTACGTGGCCATCTGCAGACCTCTGCACTACACGCCACCGTGAGCGCAGGCTGTGCCTCCTCCTGCTGGGGTGGCCTGGACCGGAGGATTTCTCCACGAAGCGTTCAGATCCCCTTTACAGTCCGGCTGCCCTCTGTGGCCCCGATGTCATAGACCACTTCATGTGTGACTTGTACCCTTTGTTGAAGCTTGTCTGCGTGGACACCCACATCCTTGGTCTCTTTGTTGCTGCCAACAGTGGGCTCATCTGCCTGTTAAACCTCCTCCTCCTGTTGGTCTCCTATGTGGTCATCTTGCGCTCCCTAAGGGCTCACAGTGTGGAGGGGAGACGCAGAGCCCTTTCTACATGTGTCTCTCACATCACGGTAGCTGTGTTTTTCTTCGTGCCCTGCGTGGTTGTGTATCTTCACCCAGTCGCCACTCTGCCCATTGATAAAGCTGTTGCTGTCTTTTACACTATGGTGGCCCCTATGTTAAATCCTTTAATCTATACTCTCAGAAATGCTGAGGTTAAACGTGCTATGAAGAAACTCTGGAAGAAAAAAGTGACTTCAGGTAATAGTTAAACAGAATCATTAAACGTTATGGATAGAAGTAATAGAGGTACTCTAGTCCAAGCCTCTTGATGAATATATTGAATCTAGCAAGGGAATGAATAACACTTGCTGATTGCCACTTAAGCACAAGAACTAAAGCTTGGGTTGGAACCCAGACTTACTGTCTCCCATCTCACTCTCCTTATCACAACTTAATGTGCCTTAATCAATAAATACTTATCTATTAACAGGAAATCTGGAAATATCTTCAGAAGCTAAAAAGTACAAATCGAGAATTTTGAATTGGTCTTATTACGTAGCGTGGAGATGTGTCGGTTACTACTGATTATTAAAACATGCCTAATGATACTCCTTTACTTTGCACTCTGGCCTCAATATTTTCTGTGAATTTTCTTGTTCATTAAATCTTGGTTGTACAGTAAAAGAAATACTATTTATGACATGCTTATAAGACTAGCATTGTATTACATATTTTCCATATTGTATTAGGTATTTTCCATATTGTATTAGGTGGGGTCCAGTCAGGGAATTGGAACAGAGTGATTTGAACCAAAAAAATTCACATGCAATCAATAATTACGTCAGGTCTCTAACTATAAAAAGGGTCATGAGCTCTCCAAAAAAAGCCCTTTGACTGAGAAATGAGTATCCAAAGAAGGAATTCATTTAGAATGTGGACTTCCTTCCCAGGCTGGGATTTCAGTCTTTTGGAGAGTGTGTAGATTTTGCCCATGGATGAAGGGATGGCATGTTTGACCAAACTTCAAGTTAGTGGTAGAACTGAGATACATCCTGATACATACTCTTTGTCCACATACTTTTTACTCATTAAACACAACTCTAGTGTGTCTTTCCAGGCAGTTTGGACAGAAATGAGTAATGAACCTGGTGATATTTATTAAAAAAAACTTCACATAGCTTCCCATTGAGCCTGATCCGATGGTCCCAGAGATGATCATTAGTTCATCAGCTGTAACAGTGATCTCTACTCATATCGCACTTCATTCCTTATGCCACTTTTACTTTTTTCTCTTGAAGTTCTGGTTCTTATATCACAAGACAGTTTTAATTCTCATTAAAACAGTTAAAATACTGTTCTTTATCAGTTCTAATTCTCTCTTCCTTTGCATCCACGTACCCATGTTCCTCAGTCCAGCCTGCTGCCACCACCAACTCATTCCCATATGTTTTTGTGCTTTTCTGTTGCTAATCACTGCTGTCAGCAGTTGCGCTTATGCCAACTACACTCACATTTATAATTTTTATGAACAGTTTTGATTTATGAAAATAATAATTGAAAACATTTGTATCTTTATGTTAAGGTACAAACAACATATTATAATAATTACATCATATAATTTGGCCTTTAATTTTTAAAATAAAAGCTTCTTCATATGTGAGGAAACCCATATAACACTTTATTCATATGTAAAAATTAAACTGGGCACACACATTTCTACAGATCCTCATAGATCTTTTTTAAAATTAATGTTAATCAGAGTATAGTTGCTTTACAATGTTGCATTAGTTTCTGGCTTTACAGGAAAGTGAATCAGTCATGCACATACGTCTGTCCCCTCCTGTTTGGATTTCCTGTCCATTTAGGTCACCACTGAATAGAGTTCTCGGTTATACAGTGGGTTCTTATTGTTTATTTGTTTCGTGCATAGTAGAGTGCATATGTCAGTCCCAAACTCCCAGCTCTTTCCACTCCCTCTTCCCCACTTGGTAACCCTGTTTGTTCTCTATATGTGTGACTCTATTTTTGCTTTGCAAATAAGTTCATCTGTATCGTTTTTCTAGATTCCACATGTAAGTGATATTATTCAATGTTTGTTTTTCTCTTTCTGTCTGACTTCTCTCTGTATGAGAGTCTCTAGGTCCATCCACATCTCCGTGAATGGCACTGTTTCATTTTTTATGGCTGATTATATTCCATTGTATATATGTACCACATATTCTTTATCCATTCCTCTGTTGATGGGCATTTAGGCTGCTTCTATGTCCTGGCTATTGTAAATGGTGCTGTAATGAACATTGGGGTGCATTCGTCCCTTCAAATTGTGGTTTTCTCTGGATATATTCCTAGGAGTTGGATCACTGAATCATATGGTACTTCTATTTTCAGTTTTTTTAAGGAACCTCCATACTGTTTTCCATAGTGGCTGTACAAATTTCTATTCCCTACACATTTCATGGTACCTTGTCCTTCCACTATTTTATAATTTATAACACCTTGTTATAATTTTTTACTTCCTCTTGGGAGTTTTTCAATGGATCTTAAGCTTTTTGAAGGCAGAATCCAGGTTTCTGTCTGTCTGTCTTTCTTTTTTAACCATTGCAACCCCAGCAACTATCAACATGACTGATACATTCTGTGTGCTCCAAATGTTTGTTAGCTAATGAATTAAGACGAAAAAGAATAAAAGGAGTGCATTTATCTTGAAATTGCTTTACATGTAGACAGAACCATGTATTTTTAAAAACAGCTTTTAATAATGAAATGTTACTGAAAAGTAAATAGGTTAACTGAAGAATATCGCTTAAAGAGCTCATATTAATAAGATAAAAAATTCTTGCTGACAGCAGGGAGAATATTAAGGTAAAACATTCACTCATATGCTGAGAGGTGTAGTTTAAATTTCTTTCTCATTCTCAGTTTAAACAGGAATAAAAGCAAATTTTAGTTCCCCCTGAGGTCAAGCCAGACTTTTCCTTGAAGTTCAATCAACTTAAAGGAGAAAGGAATTCCCTAGCCTCTAGTACTACTTTTTTTCATTTTAGTGAATTTAATTGTTTTCCTTTATATATTCACCCACATGTTCAATATTTACCATGCATATGATATTGTGCTATCTTGTAGAAACTCTTGCTATATAGCAGGTAAGTACTTTACAGTTTTACAGAGTGTGACTGTATATGGCAAAAATAGAAATTCTTTTCTGACATCAAAATGTTCTTTTATTTGAGACAGTATTCTTTCCGATGTGTTACCAGCAGAGCATGGGTTATATGAGCAATACTAAATGGTGCTGAAAGCTGCAAGGAAATTTGGAAATGGTGTAATATTTATTATCTACCCCTCAGAGGTAGATAGGGCCAGTGCATTTATAGTGTTAAATAGTTGCATACTATAATATTACATGTACCATGTGACTATCAATTGTGATATATAAAAACAAGCACAGTTATTAATGAAAATTTATTAGATTTTTAGTGATAATGGTCCAATATATAAACTGTTAAGCACAGGTCCTGGCTCAGTAAATGGTTAGCAGTACAATTATCTGTAAACATTCTGTCATCACTGCCTGGAAGTTCATTGAAGTTCAGTGCCTGACCTGGGAAATTAGTCAGTCTTGGTTACTGGCCTTCCAATACATCTGCTTTGATGCTTTTCTCTTTAGGACACTTTTTGATACTTTCCTTTTTCTGCTTCCCAGGTGGTGCCAGTGATAAAGAATCCACTTGCCAGTGCAGGAGAGTCAAGAAACACAGTTTCAATCCCCAGGTCGGGAAGATTCCCCTGGAGTAGGAATGGCAACCCACTCCACTATTCTTGTCTGGGAATCACAAGGACAGAGAGGGGTCTACAGTCCATGGGGTCACAGAGAATTGGACAGGATTGAGCATGTGTGTATGCACACATCTCTATGCATACCCTCTTGGTTTATTATAGAGACTAGTTGTTATTGTTCAGTCACCTAGTTGTGTCTGACTCTTTGCAATGCCATGGACTGCAGCATGCCAGGCTTCCCTCTCTCTCAACATCTCCCGGAGTTTGCCCAAGTTCATGTTTATTGCATCAGTGGTGCCATCCAGCCATCACATCCTCTGATGCCCTCTTCTCCTTCTGCCCTCAATCTTTCCCATCATCAGGGACTTTTCCAATGAGTTGTCTGGAGTTTCAGCTTCAGCATCAGTACTTCAAGTGAATATTCAGGGTTGATCTCCCTTAAGACTGACTGGTTTGATCTCCTTGCTGTCCAAGGGAGTTTTAGGAGTCTGGATTCTCTCCAGAATCACGGTTCGAAGGCATCAATTCTTTGGCATCCTGCCTTCTTTATGGTCCAGATCTCATAATCGTACACGACCACTGGGAAGACCATAACCTTGACTATCCAGACCTTTGTTGGCAGAGTAATGTCTCTGCTTTTTAATATGCTGTCTGGGTTGGTCATAGCTTTTCTTCCAAGAAGCAAGTATCTTTTAATTTCATGGCTGGAGTCACCAACTGCAGTGATTTTGGAGCCCAAGAAAATAAAGTCTGTCACTGTTTCTACTGTTTCCCCATCTATTTGCCATGAAGTGGTGGGACCAGATGCCATGATCTTCGTTTTCTGAATGTTGAGTTTTAAGTCAACTTTTTCACTCTCCTCTTTCACTTTCATCAAGAGGATCTTCAGTTCTTCCTCACTTTCTGCCATAAGGGTGGGATCATCTGCATTTCTGAGGTTATTGATATTTCTCTCGGCAATCTTGATTCTAGCTTATGCTTCTTCTAGCCCAGCATTTCACATGATGTACTCTGCATATAAGTTAAATAAGCAGAGTGACAATATACAGCCTTGACCTACTCCTTTTCCTATTTGGAACCAGTCCATTGTTCCATGTCCAGTTCTAACTGTTGCTTCTCAACCTGCATACAGATTTCTCAGAAGGCAGGTCAGGTGGTCTGGTATTCACATCTTGATGATTATTATATGTCACGCAAATACTTTGTGGAATATAACTACACATATAATAAATAAAATTCCTGTCTAATATTAAAATTTTTTTGAGTCATCGCTTTTTATGATTATTTTTCAACCTAAGATGGTGTCTTGAGCAGTACTAGGTATTCTGAAACCTTACAAGAAAACTGGAAAAAAGTGTGCAATCTTCATTCAATGGTTACAGAAGCTCAGTGACGCATTGCTTTTATAGCTGTGCAATAACTATATACTATAATGTGACAGTCAACATACAACTGTCAACAATGATATATAGAGTTACTAGTGAAAATTAATGGGATTTTTATTTATAGTAATGAAACAATATATGCAATCTGTCAAGCATGAAAAATAAGTGAAAGTACTAGTTCACTTGTGCCCAACTCTTTGTGACCCCATGGACTGCAGCTCACCAGACTCCTTTGTCCATGGTTTTCCAAGCAAGGATACTGGAGTGGGTAGCCATTTCCTTCTCCAGGGGATCTTCCAGGCCTAGGTATTGGACCCACGTCTTCTGCACTGCAGGCAGATTCTTTACCGACTGAGCTACCAGGAAGCCCGACTCCTGGCTTAATAAACGGTGAAGTGAAAGTGAAAGTCACTCAGTCGTATCCAACTCTTTGAGACCTCATGGATTATGTAGTCCATGGAATTCTCCAGGTCAGAATACTGGATTGGATAGCCATTCCCTTCTCCAGGGGATCTTCCCAACCCAGGTATTGAACCCAGGTCTCCCACATTGCAGGTGGATTCTTTACCAGCTGAGCAACTATTAATTATATTACTTTTCCATTATAATTGCAGGAGAGTGTACCAGAGCATTTAAGATTATGGTCTGGAGAATCAATCATATTCTGATTACTGACTCTTCAATATGTCTGTTTTAATATCCTCCCCTTTCTGAATATTTCCTCACTTACAAAATTGGGATGATAGCAGTGCCTGCTTCTTAGGATTCCTGTAAAGATTACTGCTCAAAACCAAACTACTTAGCATTTTAAAAATTTTATCAGAAGGAAAGTCTACGAATTCACATACATGGTTGCTGTTGTAAAACTTAACATCAAATTGGTAGAATCTTCTATGTATGAAAGAAATAGTACTGGGTTATGTTTTTCTCCTTTTGCGTAGCTATTTCTGTTCCATTCAATGAGAAATACTATAATTTTCTGTAGCTAATTTCTTTATCCCTTAAGTAGTTGTTACTGAGCTCATCCAAAATGTCATTTTGACATTTGCCTGGTGGGCTACATACAGTCTGTGGCATTGCAGAGTCAGACACAACTGAGTGACTAACACTAATCAATGTTGAATTCTAGGTACATTTATCTGTCTGCTGAAATAACTTTCCTACTGCACAATTTCCTAATGGCATTTTTCATCTGGGCATTTCTCAAGGTATAGATTAAGGGATTTAACATGGGAGTTATCATAGTGTAGAATACAGCAACTGCTTTATCAATAGGTAAAGTAGCTGCGGGTCTCATGTACACAAATGTGCAGGGCACAGAAAATAAGACAACCACTGTGATGTGGGAAACACAGGTGGAGAAGGCTTTGTGTCTTGCCTCCAAACTGTAGGTCTTTAGGGAGTGAAGGATGGCCACATAGGAGACCAGCAGGAGAAGGAAGTTTAACAGACAGATGAAGCCACTGTTGGCAGCAACAAAGAGCCCTAGAGTGTGGGTGTCAGTGCAGACAAGACTGAGCAAAGGGTTCAGGTCACACATAAAGTGGTCTATGATGTTAGGGCCACAGAAGGGTAAGTGGAAAATAAAGAGGACCTGTATGAATACATGAAGAAAGCCTCCCACCCAAGCCGCTCCCGCTAGCAGCCCACATACCCGCCAGCTCATGATGGTTGTATAGTGCAAGGGCTTGCAGATGGCCACATAGCGGTCATAAGCCATCACAGTGAGCAGGATTATCTCAGCAGCTCCGAAGAAATGTTCCCCAAAGATTTGGGTCATGCAACCATTAAATAGGATAGTCTTCTTTTCATAGAGTGAATCTGCAATCAGTTTGGGGGTACTTACAGAGGAATAGCAGACATCAACAAAGGAGAGATGGGCCAGGAAAAAGTACATGGGAGACCTCAGTGATGAACTGGCATTGATGATGACCACGATGAGCACATTCCCTACCACAGTGGTGAGGTAGATGACCAGAAACACAGCAAATACAATTTTCTGCATCTTTGGATTCTCTGTGAGCCCCAGTAGAACAAACTCTGTCACGTTCCTGTTCTCCATGTGTTTCATATAATGATTCATTTCATTACCTGAAAGAAACCCGTAATTTTCAATCATGCAACTTTGAATTTATTATACTCCATTCCAATAAGTGATAAATGCCCAGGATATAATGAGTGTGGATTCTTTTGAGTTTATTTGACAAATAAAATGTTCTAAGTTTTTAAGATTACTCCTGTTGCTGCCTAGAGAAAGTTCTGTTAAGAGTAACACAAGAAACTTTAGTAACCACATATGCAGGAGACCTTTATCTTCTGAGATATCTCAAGTTACTACTAAACTGAAGTAGTAGATTTCCCAAATAATGGCAGATATGTCTGAAAGGAGTTATAAGATGGACATAAAACCCAGGAATATAAAGTTTAGGAAGTTTCTTTTTACTCCCTAAGAAATGGGGAATTTTGGAAGGTTGTTAATATGAGTAGAGGGATGAAAGGAATTTGATCAAGAGGGAATCTTGTATGTTATTCTAGTAAAGATCTTTAAGTGTCTTAGATGAAGCTGGCTGAGGTTGACTAAAGGGATGCAAGACGGAGACAGAAACCTTCTTATAAGAGTTGGAAAAGGAGTAACAGGAAGATGGTGATGGGAATATAAAAAATAAATACAAGAGCTAATTAAAAGTATTTCTAATGCATGTTGACTAAATCTAATCACTTAGCAATAATGTAGGTCTTATAAGGTAGTCTCTCAGTCATGTCCAACTCTTTGCAAACCCATGGACTGTAGCCTGCCAGGCTCCTCTGTCCTTGAAATTCTCTAGGCAAGAATATTGGAGTGGGTTGCAATTTCCTTCTCCAGGGGAATCATCCCAAACCAAATATTGAACCCAGGTCTCCTACACTGCAGGCAGATTCTTTACCACTGAGCCACCAGGAGACCCCATGATTGATTGGGTACTTTAGTAGGTTAGCGGTAAAGAATCTCCCTGCTAATGAAGGAGACAATGCTGTCTTCAGTCTCTGGTTTGGGAAGATCTCCTGGGGAAGGAAATGGCAACCCCCTCTCATATTCTTACCTGTAAGATCACCTGGACAGAGGAAACTGGCAGGCTACCGTCCATGAGACTGCAAAGGGTCAGACAGGATTTAGTGACTAAACAGCAACAGGAGTGAATGACGGCTGGTGCGTGCTGTTTCATTCCCTCGCTTCCTTTTCTTAGCAATAACAGCCCGTGCAGTTGCTAGCGTATCACCCATTCTGCAGGTGAGGAAGCGAGGTCAGAGACTAACGGTAGCAGCTGTAGTAGCGATGCTCACACTAAAGCTGAGCACTTACTGTGGCTTTAAGGGCTTATGTAGACATGTGACCCTCGGCCCAAACCCAAAAGATCCCCGATGCTGTCATTTTTATACTGATCTTATACATTAGGGAAGAGAAGCATAGAGAAATTTAGCATTTTGTCCACCACCAAGTGGTTAATAATGGGCAGACCAACATTAAATCTCAGGTTAATCTTATTTATTACTTTTCCCTTCAAAATTTTAACCTATGCCCAACATTGTTAAGTTATGATAGACAATGTTGAACTAGTAATCTCATTTTGATAATAATTCAAATTACTTTAATACTACTTCAGAAGCTAGTTTATACAGAACAATTTCATCTGCTCTCTCTCTCACACACACAGACACACAGACGCACACACACATGATGACGTCTTTGAAATCTCAAGTAGTAAGTAAAATGTGGTATTGCATTCATTGAATGGCCCTTCCATCTTGACTTTTCCCTCAGGCCTATCTCTCCATTCTCTTACACCACTCCAAAGACTGCTGGGACATCAGATTTCTCTGCAAAATGTTAAAAAATAAATACTGCTTGAGTATCAGAAAGACCTGATTCAAGTCCTGGTTCTTCTGAATGCAATCTCTTTCATCTAAGGTACATTTCTTTGTCACCTCATATCCTTGTTTTCTCAGCTAGAAATTTATAATAATGATATCCACCTCATAGATCATTATGATAATTGAAGGAATATGTATGAACACATCGACCATGGTACCATGGATGCAAAAAAGAGCTTTTGGTTACTTCTGTGACTGTGTATATACCTGTGGGATAGAAGAGTTAACAGTGGAGCAGAAATGCAGAGAACTGTTTAACTGTGCAGTGAGCTCCAGAAGAATCATCACCAATTTCACTCTCAAAGATGCAATGGAGTTTCATCTTATTCTTAGCAGTTTTTTTTCATGAGAGCTTCCATATTTGTGTTTGATGAAACCACTGATGATTTATGTCACTGATATTTGTAATTTCCTCTTTTATATATGTGAAATGTATTTACATTTTGTTTTAATCCTCATCAATAGTTTTGCTTACTAAAAGAGAAGTCTCATGACAAAGCCTAGTTCATGGTGTCAGAGAGCTGGGCGTCTACAATTTGTTAAACCTCTATGAGCCTCAAAATATCCAACTTTCAAATTAAGTTAATAAAATCACAAATTACCTTTTGAAGAATTGGAATGAAGATGAAATATTCTATGACTATATCTGGAAAGTGCTGACAAATAATGAGTGCTATGCATAGGAAGTAATAATCTATAATAAATATTGGTACTATTGAGAAACTTACCTCAGCTCTCTTAGATGATTTTAGTGATGTTTGAGGTGTCCAGAAAAAAATCCTATATTCAAATCGACCAATTCTTACTTTCAGTATGAAAAATGTCTCACTTGAGCAGAGTTTATTCACATAATTAACTGTGAAATGAGCAATTGTTAAGAAATTGTATGCCTTCAATATGTGTACTCTTTTGGGAATATTGATTACCTCAATAAATCTGTTAAAAAAAAAAAAGAAAGCCTTCTTAGAAATCAAAATCTTTCCACCTAGCTTAATGCCTCCAAATTTCTCCAAGAAGACCTGTTGAAATCTGTTCTCTTGTTTGAATTTAGAACAGGTTCACTAGAAACACTATGGAGAAGTGATCTTAAATAAATCTCTCTGGTCCCACAGGGCAAGGGGCACAGAGTGTGGAGGAAGCATATTCAAACGGTTCACTGTGCTCATGATGAATCTTGCTTTGGAGAAGTGAGCTACAAGACCGGTCATTTTCACCTTGTCCTTTATTGCTGTTTACAGAGATTCCCATAAGGTTCAGGGACCTTGTCCTGCAGTTGTTGCTTTCTCTCTAAGGAATTGCCTCCTTTAATGAAAAGGTTTTGCCTTAGAAGCAGGTATTCAAGAGTGACATATCAGAGATCCACCCATTCTGTAGCAAACAACTAAATTCTCTACAACTGAAACTAAGTTTATGGGAGTCCTTTTAACTGAACCTGGATTGTTAAGAAAAATGAGCGTCATGTAATAACAAAGGGGCACAATCCCAATGTGTGGACCTGTGATGTAATTTCCCCATTGAATCAAGTCATGGAAGAGTTCCTGTTTTGTTATGAATGTTAAATCCTTATTGGAAACCATAGCTGATTACTTGAGAGCCAGATCAGTGAGGGCACAAAATTAATGAGAACCATTTGAAGTTCTTGTCTCTGAAACTGTTTTTCTCTCTGCCTCGTTTATTGAAATATCATCAGTTCAGTTCAGTTCAGTCTCTCAGTCGTGTCTGACTCTTTGCGATCCCATGAACTGCAGCATACCAGGCCTCCCTGTCCATCAGCAACTCCCGGAGTCCATGTCCATTGAGTCGGTGATGGCATCCAACCATCTCATCCTCTGGCATCCCCTTCTCCTCCTGCCCTCAATCTGTCTCAGCATCAGGGTCTTTTCAAATGAGTCAACTCTTCGCATGAGGTGGCCAAAGTATTGGAATTTCAGCTTCAAAATCAGTCCTTCCAATGAACACCCAGGACTAATCTCCTTTAGGATGGACTGGTTGGATCTCCTTGCAGTCCAAGGGGCTCTCAAGAGTTTTCCCCAACATCACAGTTCAAAAGGATCAATTCTTCAGTGCTCAGCTTTCTTTATAGTCCAACTCTCACATCCATACATGACCACTGGAAAAACCATAGCCTTGACTAGACAGACATTTGTTGGCAAGATAATGTCTCTGCTTTTTAATATGCTGTCTAGGTTGGTCATAACCTTCCTTCCAAGGAGTAAGCATCTTTTAATTTCATGGCTGCAATCACCATCTGCCGTGATTTTGGAGCCCAGAAAAATAAAGTCAGCCACTGTTTCCACTGTTTCCCCATCTATTTGCCATAAAGTGATGGGACTGGATGCCATGATCTTAGTTTTCTGAATGTTGAACTTTAAGCCAACTTTTTCACTCTCCTCTTTCACTTTCATCAAGAGGCTTTTTAGTTCTTCTTCACTTTCTTCCATAAGGGTGGTGTCATCTGCATATCTGAGGTTATTGATTTCTCCCTGCAGTCTTGATTCCCGCTTGTGCTTCCTCCAGCCCAGCATTTCTCATGATGTACTCTGCATATAAGTTAAATAAGCAGGGTGACAATATACAGCCTTGATGTACTCCTTTCCCTATTTGAAACCAGTCTGCTGTTCCATGTCCAGTTCTAACTGTTGCTTCCTGACCTGCATACAGGTTTCTCAAGAGGCAGGTCAGGGGGTCAGGTATTCCCATCTCTTTCAGAATTTTCCAGTTTATTGTGTATATAATGGAGAAATAAAATTGGGTGTGTGAAGATATATAATGATAGTTTGATATAAGTATTCAAAGTGTGGTGCTGGAGAAGACTCTTAAGAGTCCCTTGGTCAGCAAGGAGATCAAACCTGTCAGTCCTAAAGGAAATCAACACTAAATATTCATTGGAAGAACTGATGTTGAAGCTGAAGCTCCAATACTTTGGCCAACTGATGTGAAGAGCCTACGTGTTGGAAAAGACCCTGATGCTGGGAAAGATTGTGGGCAGGACGAGACGGGGGCGAGAGAGGATGAGATGGTTGGATAGCATCATCAACTTAATGGACATGAGTTTGAGCAAACTCCAGGAGATAGTGAAGGGCAGAGAAGCTTGGGGTGCTGCGGTCCATGGGGTCGCAGAGTTGGACAGGACTCAGCAACTGAACAGCAACGACAATATACATCGTCACAACAATATAATTGCTGCAATCAGCTATTTTACATACTCATGACTTACATTGTTACTTTTTTTTCCCCTTCTTTTGGTGTTTGGAGATAATGCTTAAGATCCACTCACCTAGGAAATTTCAAGTGTACAATGCAGTATTGCTAACTATAATCACATTGCTGTAAAAGAGATTTCCAGAAATTCTCCATCTTCATCTTGTGTAACTGAAACTTTGTTCCCCCAATCAGTGTCTCCCTATTTCTTGCTCTCCAGTCTTTGGCAATCACTATTCTACTTTCTGGTTCTATAAGTTTGACTTTTTAGATTCCATATATATGTAAGATCTTGCATTATTTCTCTTCTCCCTCTTGCTCATTTTACTTTGCATAACATTCCCTAGGTTTATTTGTGTCATAGAGTGCTTTTCATTTTCATAAAGTCTACATGATATTTTATGATATTCTAAATATACATCACACTACGTATTCAGCCATCAATGGGTGCATAAATTGCTTCCATATCCTGGTTAATGGGAATAATCTGCAATGAACATGAGTGCAGATATCTCTTTGAGATATTATAATTGATTTGAATTCCTTTGAATATACACCCAGAAATAGGATTGATGGATTAAAAGTAGTTCTATTTTTAATTTTTAGAGGAATCTCCGTGCTGTTTTCCATAATGGTTATGCCAAAGTATTTCCCACCAAGAGTACAAAAGGGTTCCCTTTCTCCACATCCCTACCACTGCTTTTTATGTTTTATCATTTTGATAATTATCATACTTAAAAATGTGAAGTGTAACCTTATTGTAGTTTGAATTCACATTTTCTTGATTATTAGTGATGTTGAACATGTTTTTATACAACTGGTGATCATTTGAATGTCTTTTTTTGAGAAATGTCTATTCAGGTCCTTTGCCCATTTTGTTTAAAATTTGCTTTACTTCCAGTTTATTGATATGTAATTGATGTATAGCACTGTATAAGTTTAAGATGTAGATCATAATTATTTGATTTATACACACCATGAAATGATGTGATTATGTGTGTGTGATTACACACACCATGAAATGATTATCACAATAAGTTTAGTGAACATTCATCATCTGATGCAGATAAAAATTAAATAATTTTGTGTGTGTGTGTGTGATGAACTCTTAGGATTTATTCCCTTAAAAACTTTTATATATCACATACAGCAGTGTTAATTATATTTATCATGTAGTTTATCACATTCCTAGTACTTATTTATCTTATAACTGGAAGTTTGTATTCACTTTTGACTTCTCTTCATTTTTCCCCCTTCTCCTACCGTCTCTGGTAATCACAAATGTATTCTTTTCTTCAGTGAGTTTGTAAGTCTATAGTTTGTTTTTGAAGTATAGTTGACTTACAACATTATGTTATTTTCTGTTAGAAAACATAGTGACTTTTTCCTATACATTTCAGAATGATCACTAAAAGTCTAATTATGATATGTATCATAAAGCTATTACTTAGTTCTTGATTATATTTTCCACACTGTACATTTTATCACCATGATTCATTTATTTTTTTCAGCTGGAAGTTATTCCTCTTAATTTTCTTCAACTATTTCTTCCCTCTCCCCATTCCTTCTCCTTTGGTATATAGCTGCTATTTCTCTGTGACTGTTTATGTTTTGCTATGTTTGATTATTGGTTTTGTTTTTTAGATTCAACATATACATGAAACCATACAGTATTTGTCTCTGACATTTCACTCAGCATAATACCGTCTAGGTCCATTTGTGTTGTCACAAATGACAAGATTTAATTCTTTTTTTTTTTTTTTTTATAACCGAGTAATATTCCGTTGATTCTACATAACACATCTTCTTTATCCATTCATCTATTTATGGGTACTTGGAATCATTCTATGTCTTGGCTCTTATAAATAATTCTGCAATGAACATAGAGTGCTTATGTCTTTTTTTAATTGAATATGAATGAATATGTCTTCTTTGGAAAAATGTCTGTTCAGGTACTCTCCTCATTTTGTAAAAACTGGAATGTTTGTTTTCTTGATGTATGAGTTGTATGAGGTTTTTTTTTGTATATTGTGGATATTAACCTCTTATCAAATATATTGTTTACAAATATATTCTCTCACTTAGTAGACCTTTTGGTTTGTTGATCGTTTCATTCACTGTGCAAAAGGTTTTTACTTTAATGTATCCTCAACTGTTTATCTTTCCTTTTGCCAAAGGAAACATATCCAAAAATTATTGCTAAGATAGATGCCAAAGAGTGTACAGTCTATATTTTCTTCTAGGAGTTTTATCATTTCAGGTCTTATATTCAAGTATTTAATCCATTTTGAATTTATTTTTGTGCATGGTGTGAGAGAGTGGTTAATTTGATCCATCTTATAGCTTTCCAATTTTTCCAAGTGGTTGTTGAAGAGACTGTCCTTTCCCCTTTGCCTTCTTTGTCATGGATTAACTGATCATATAACTGTAGGTCCTTTTTTGGGCTCTCTATTTTGCTTCATTGATCGCTGTGTCTGTTTTTGTTTAAGTCATACTGTTTGATTACTATAGGTGTACAGTGTAATCTGAAATCAGGGAGTGTGCCACTTCCACTTTGCTCTTTCTCAAGACTGTTCTGGCTATTCAGGGTATTTATATTTTCATATAAAATTTAGAACTATTTGTTCTAATTTTGTGAAAAATAGCATTGGTATTTTGGCAGAGATTTCATTTAACCTGTAGATTGCCTGAGATTTTAATGATATTAATCCTTCCAGTTCATGAACATGATGCATATTTACATATATTTGTACCTTCAGTTTTTTTCATCTGTCTATTACAGCTTACCAAGTCCAGACCTTTTACCTTCTTAATTAGATTTATTCCTCAGTATTTTATTCTTTATCATGTGATTGTGAATTGGATTGTTCTCTTCATTTCTATTTCTGATGGGTTCTTGCTAGTGTGTTGAAGAAATACAACAGATTTCTGTATATAAATTTTGTATTCTGAAACTTTACTAAATTCATTGATGAGCTCTAGTCGCTTTTCAAAGATTTTCTATGTATATTGTTTTATCAGCTGCAGTAACAGTTTTAGTTCTTCCTTTCTAATTTGAATTTCTTTATTTCTTTTCTCTGATCGCTATGGGTAGAATTTCCAACAAATAATAAATGTGGCAAGAGTAAACATCTTTGTCTCTTTTCCTAATCTTAGAGGAAATACTTTCTGTGGATAACATTATATACTGAGTATAATGTTAGCTGTGGGATTATCATGTTGAGTTCAGTTCAGTCACTCAGTCGTGTCCGACTCTTTGTGACCCCATTAACTGCAGCATGCCAGGCCTCCCTGTCCATCACCAACTCTCAGAGTCCACCCAAACTCATGTCCATTGAGTCGGTGATGCCATCCAACCATCTCATCCTCTGTCATCCCCTTCTTCTCCTGCCCCCAATGTTTCCCAGCATCAGGGTCTTTTCCAATGAGTCAGTTCTTCGCATCAGGTGGCCAAGGGATTGGAGTTTCAGCTTCAACATCAGTCCTTCCAATGAACACCCAGGACTAATCTCCTTTAGGATGGACTGGTTGGATCTCCTTGCAGTCCAAGGGACTCTCAAGAGTCTTCTCCAACACCAGAGTTCAAAAGCATCAATTCTTTGGCACTCAGCTTTCTTCACAGTCCAACTCTCACATCCATACATGACTACTGGAAAAACCATAGCCTTGACTAGACAGACATTTGTTGGCAAAGTAATGTCTCTGTTTTTTAATATGCTGTCTAGGTTGGTCATAACTTTCCTTCCAAGGAGCAAGCGTCTTTTAATTTCACGGCTGCAATCACCATCTGCTGTGGTTTTGGAGCCCCCCAAAATAAAGTCAGTCACTGTTTCCACTGTTTTCCCATCTATTTGCCATGAAGTGATTGGACCGGATGCCATGATCTTAGTTTTCTGAATGTTGAGCTTCAAGCCAGCTTTTTCACTTTTTTCTCCTCTTTCACTTTCATCAAGAGGCTCTTTAGTTCTTCACTTTCTGCCATAAGGGTGGGGTCATCTGCATATCTGAGGTTATTGATATTTCTCCCGGTAATCTTTCTTCCAGCTTGTGCTTCATTCAACCAAGTGTTTTTCATGATGTATTCTGCATCTAAGTTAAATAAGCAGGGTGACAATATACAGCCTTGATGTACTCCTTTTCCTATTTGAAACCAGTCTGGTGTTCCATGTCCAGTTCTAACTGTTGCTTCCTGACCTGCATACAGGTTTCTCAAGAGGCAGGTCAGGTGGTCTGGTATGCCCATCTCTTTCAGAATTTTCCACAGTTTACTGTGATCCACACAGTCAAAGGCTTTGGTATAGTCAATAAAGCAGAAATAGATGTTTTTTTAGAACTCTCTTGCTTTTTCGGTGTTCTGGCAGATATTGGCAATTTGATCTCTGGTTCCTCTGTCTTTTCTAAAACCAGCTTGAACATTTGTAAGTTCATGGTTCATGTATTGCTGAAGCCTGGCTTGGAGAATTTTTAGCATTACTTTACTAGCGTGTGAGATGAGTGCAACTGTGCAGTAGTTTGAGCTTTCTTTGGCATTGCCTTTCTTTGGGATTGGACTGAACACTCACCTTGACCAGTCCTGTGGCCACTGCTGAGTTTTCCAAATTTGCTGGCATATTGAGTGCAGCACTTTCACAGCATCATCTTTCAGGATTTGAAATAGCTCAACTGAAACAAACAAACAAATAAACAACAACAAAAAGAAATAGCTCGACTGGAATGAATTCTGGAATTCCAGCTTTGTTCACAGTGATGCTTCCTAAGACCCACTTGACTTTACATTCCAGGATGTCTGGCTCTAGGTGAATGATCACACCATCGTGATTATCTGAGTCATGAAGATCTTTTTTGTACAGTTCTTCTGTGTATTCTTGCCACCTCTTCTTAATATCTTCTGCTTCTGTTATGTCCGTACAATTTCTGTCCTTTATTGAGTCCATCTTTGCATGAAATTTTCCCTTGGTATTTCTAATTTTCTTGAAGAGATCGCTAGTCTTTCCCATTCTATTGTTTTCCTCTATTTCTTTGCATCAGTTGCTGAAGAAGGTTTTCTTATCTCTCCTTGCTATTCTTTGAAACTCTGCATTCAAATGGGTATATCTTTCCTTTTCTCTGCTTTTCACTTCTTTTCTTTTCACAGCTCTTTGTAAAGCCTCCTCAGACAATCATTTTGCCTTTTTGCATTTCTTTTTCTTGGGAATGATCTTTTTTAAAAAATTACTTATTTATTTTACTTTACAACATTGTATTGGTTTTGCCATATATTGACTTGAATCTGCCATGCGTGTACATGTGTTCCCCATCCTGAACCCCCCTCCCAACTCCTTCCCCATCCCATCCCTCTGGGTCACCCCAGTGCACCAGACCCCAGCATCCTGTATCATGCATTGAATCTGGATTGGCGACTCGTTTCACATATGATAATTATGATCCTGATCCCTGTCTCCTGTACAATGTCATGAACGTCCATCCATGGTTCATCAGGCACTCTATCAGATCTAGTGCCTTAAATCTATTTCTCACTTCAACTGTATAGTCATAAGGGATTTGATTTAGGTCATACCTACATGGTCTAGTGGTTTTCCCCACTTTCTTCAATTTAAGTCTGAATGTGGCAATAAGGAGTTCATGATCTGAGCTACAGTCATTTCCTGGTCTTGTTTTTGCTGACTGTATAGAGCTTCTCCATCTTTGGCTGCAAAGAATATAATCAATCTGATTTTGGTGTTGACCATTTGGTGATGTCCATGTGTAGAGTCTTCTCTTGGGTTGTTGGAAGAGGGTGTTTGCTATGACCAGTGCAGTCTCTTGGCAAAACTCTATTAGCCTTTGCCCTGCTTCATTCTGTACTCCAAGGCCAAATTTGCCTGTTACTCCAGGTGTTTCTTGACTTCCTACTTGTGCATTCCAGTCCCCTATAATGAAAGGACATCTTTTTTGGGTGTTAATTCTAAAAGGTCTTGTGGGTCTTCATAGTACCATTCAACTTCAGCTTCTTCAACATTACTGGTCGGGGCATAGACTTGGATTACCATAATACTGAATGGTTTGCTTTGGAAACAAACAGAGATCATTCTATCGTTTTTGAGATTGCATCCAAGTACTGCATTTCGGACTCTCGTTGACTATGATGGCTACTCCATTTCTTCTAAGGGATTCCTGCCAACAGTAGTAGATATAATGGTCATCTGAGTTAAAGTCACCCGTTCCAGTCCATCTTAGTTCGCTGATTCCTCGAATGTCGATGTTCACTCTTGCCATCTCCTGTTTGACCATTTCCAATTTGCCTTGGTTCCAGGACCTAACATTCCAGGTTCCTATACAGTATTGCTCTTTACAGTATCAGATCTTGCTTCTATCACCAGTCACATCCACAATTGGGTGTTGTTTTTGCTTTGGTTTCATTCTTTTTTGCAGTTATTTCTCCACTGATCTCCAGTAGCATATTGGGCACCTACCGACCTGGGGAGTTTGTCTTTCAGTATCCTATCATTTTGCCTTTTCATACTGCTCATGGGGTTCTCAAGACAACAATACTGAAGTGGTTTGCCATTCCCTTCTTCAGTGGACCACACTCTATCAGACCTCTCCACCATGACCCGACCGTCTTGGGTGGCCCCACACAGCATGGCTCAGTTTCATTGAGTTAGACGCGCTGTGGTCCTGTGATCAGATTGGTTAGTTGTCCGTGATTGTGGTTGCAGTGTGTCTGCCCGGTGATGCCCTCTTTCAGCGCCTACCGTCTTACTTGGGTTTCTCTTGCCTTGGACGTGGGGTATCTCTTCACAGCTGCTCCAGAAGAGCACAGCCTCTGCTCTTTCCCTTGGATTATCATGAATGGCCTTTATTACATTGAGATTTGTTTCCTCTATTCCCACTTTCTGAAGAGTTTTTGTCACAAATGGGTGAAGAGATTTATCAAAAGCTTTCTTTGCCTATATTAAGATGATTAAGTGATTTTTAGTCCTCAATTTGCTAACCTGGTATATCACATTGATTGCTTTGTTGATATTGAACTATCCTTATATCTCTGGGATAGATCCTATTTGATCATGGTGTATGATCCTTTCAACTTATATTGAATTTAGTTGCTAATATTTTGTTGAAGAATTTTGCATCTAGGTTCATCAGTATATTGGCCTGTAATTTTCTCTCTTTTTGCGATATTTTTGTCTGGTTTTGGGTGATGCAGGCCTCATAGAGTGAGTTCAGAACCATCCCTTTCTCTGTAAATTTTTTGAAGTAGTTTCAGAAAGACAGGTGCTAAGTCTTCACTAAATGTTTGGTAGAACTTACCTGTGAAGTAATCTGGTCCTGGACTTTTTTATTTTTAATTGAAAGTGTGTGTTAGTTGCTCAGTCGTGTCTGACTCTTTGTGACCCTATGAACGGTAGCCTTCAAGGTTCCTCTGTCTGTGGAATTCTCCAGGCAAGAATACTGGAGTGGGTTGCCATTTTCTTTTCCAGGGGATCTTCCCAACCCAGTAGTTGAACCCTGGTCTCCTGCATTGCAGGTGGACTCTTTACCATCTGAGCCACCATAACTTTAATTTTTTATAAAATTATTTAATTTAATTACTGGTAATTGATATGTTCATATTCCCTGTTTTTTCCTAGTTCAGTCTTGCAGGATTGTGCATTACTAGGAATTTGTCCATTTCTTCTAAGTTGCTTATTTTATTGGCATAAAATTGTTTGCAGTAATCTCTTATGATTCTTTTTGCTTTCCATGGGATTATTTGTAACTTGTCTTTTTAAAATTTTTGTTTTTATTGATTTGGGCCTTGAGTCTGGCTAAAGTTTTGTCAATTTTGCTTATCTTTTCAATGAACCAGGTCTTAGTTTTCATTATTATTATTATTATTGTTAGTCTCTTTTCCCATATATTTCTATTCTGATCATTATGATTTCTTTCCTTCTACTAACTTTGGGACTTGTTTATTTTCTATTTCTTTTAGGTGAATAGTTAGATTGTTAGTTGAGATTTCTCCTCTTTCCTGATGTAGGCTTCTATTGCTCTAAGCTTCCCTCTTAGAACTGCTTCTGCTGCATCCTATAGACTCCTGGAGGAGGGCATGGCACCCTGCTCCAGTCTTCTTGCCTGGAGAATCCCCATGAACAGAGGAGCCTGGTGGACTACAATCCACAGAGTCACCCAGAGTGGGACACAACTGAAGCAACTAGCACACGTAGATTCTAGGTCATTTTGGTTTTTTGTTTGTTTTTGTTTTAATTGGTCTTCACCCATTTTAAAATTTCTTCTTTCTTTCAGTGATTCAATGGTTGTTTAGTTTTGTATTGCTTAGCCTCCACTTGCTTTTTCAGTTTTTTTCCCCCCTATTGTTGAAATCTAGTTTTGTAGTGTTATGCCCAAAAAATAAATTTCTTGATATGGTTATACTATTATTACTATTTCCCCCAGTTCTCCATCTTCTGCCTGGCCATAATATTTAAATGTAATAGCTGTATCAAGTGGTACAACATGTGACTTAAACCCTCTCCTCTAGGCTGCAGAGTATTTACTAACTATATGTGTTGCACTGTCCTGAGGATAATGCATGTGAAGAAAATTTGAAAAGAAATCTCATTGCCTAGGCAGACTTCTTTTATTGAATGACCAGTGGAATTCCCAAAAGTCTAAAATAGTCAGTGAGAAGGCATATGATTATATGTTTCTATATTTCTACACCAGAAGTGTTGGTACTAGAATTTTAGCCGCATTTGTTCCCCAACTCTGGATATCACACTTCCTGAGAATATGGCAAGTCCCAAGGTTCTTGTAGATAGCGTATGTCCCGATGTGTTTATAGTACAGCTGAGAGCTTGACTCAGAATCTCACCCTCGTCTGGTGACCTTAGCTAGTGAGGAGATGCTCTCAGGGATATGCAACCTCGATGAAACCCCATGGAATTGTTCACATAGTGTTTACTGTCCTTTATGTCTCAGTTCATGATACCCTAGGGCTTACACGAGGATTGCTTTCTCACACAAATTTCCAACCAGGAATGGAAACTGTTACTACATTAGTTTAAAGTTCACGGAGAAGAACCAACCAGGTGAAGATGTACTATTTGTAGACAAATTCTCCCAAATATTTGTTTCTAAGGCAAAATCTTTAAACAAAAACAAAACAGAGATAATTAATTCCTAGGAGGGCAAAGCCTTAGATATTAATAGAAAAATCAGTCTTTTTTTTAATCCAGTGTTCACTCATCTTTATTCTTTTTTTTTTTTTTTCCATTTACTTTTATTAGTTGGAGGCTAATTACTTTACAATATTGTAGTGGTTTTTGCCATACATTGACATGAATCAACCATGGATTTACATGTGTTTCCCAACCCAATCCTCCCTCCTGCCTCCCTCTCCATCCCATCCCTCTGGGTCTTCCCAGTGCACCAGCCCCGAGCACTTGTCTCATGCATCCAACCTGGGCTGGTGATCTGCTTCACCCTTGATAGTATACTTGTTTCAATGCTGTTCTCTCAGAACATCCCACCCTCGCCTTCTCCCACAGAGTCCAAAAATCTGTTCTGTAAATCTGTCTCTTTTTCTGTTTTGCATGTAGGGTTATTGTTACCATCTTTCTAAATTCCATATATATGCGATAGTATACTGTATTGGTCTTTATCTTTCTGGCTTACTTCGCTCTGTATAATGGGCTCCAGTTTCATCCATCTCATTAGAACTGATTCCAATGAATTCTTTTTAATGACTGAGTAATATTCCATGGTGTATATGTATCACAGCTTCCTTATCCATTCGTCTGCTGATGGGCATCTAGGTTGCTTCCATGCCCTGGCTATTATAAACAGTGCTGCAATGAACACTGGGGTACACATGTTTCTTTCAGATCTGGTTTCCTCCGTGTGTATGCCCAGGAGTGGCAGAAGGGGACAACAGTGGATTATATGGTTGGATGGAATCACTGACTCAATGGACAAGAATTTGAACAAGCTCTGGATTTGGTGATGGACAGGGAGGCCTGGCGTGCTGCAGTCCATGGGGTTCTCAAAGAGTCGGACATGACTGAGCAACTGAAATGAACTAAACTGATGAGATGATAAAATGCAAAGTACTGGGAGATTTTTTGTTTACAAAATTCTAGGTCTTGTCCAATCAACCCTGGATCCCATTAACATCTTTTACTATATTTCGTAGGTTAGCAAAATAAAGGCCATGGATTTCCTGTGGTCACCGGTGGCCATGTCTAAACTCTGGCATTGCTGATTCCCAGAAGTAAGCTGGATTCCTTCTGGAGAGGCACTCGGTGGTAAAGAGCTAGAGACAGGCGTCCTGGATTTGAATGCAGTCTTCTCTGTTAGGTTTTTCATCATCATTGCTTTGGGCAAGTCATTTATCTTCTTGTAAGCACAGTTTCTTTTCCTTTAAAATACAGACAACAGTACACCAACCTCACAAGAATCGTTTGAAAGACCACCCAGACCACTTACATGTAAAGTATTTAGCATAATGCCTAGCACATTGTGAAACTCAACAAAGTTGATAGTTATTATAGAAATGCCATGGTGTCAAAAATAAATCTCTGCATTCTATAAAGATTGAGAAAAACAGACTTATAGGAAAAGTGCATTTCCCAATATTTGAGTATACTGAATGTAATCAAGTAACAAAGATTTCCCTGCTTAAGAAGTAATGTGTCTGCTGAAGTTCTTACCTCTCAATTGCAGTCTGGGTGCCATTTTATGGACGGTCAAGATTATTTTGCTATATTATAACTTTTGTCCATTTCTCAGTTTTCCAAAATTATGAGTATTAGAGAATACGAGTGGAAATAGGAACAGAATTGGTCTTTGGACTAAGACAAAAAACCCAAAAACCTGAATATTATCCTGTATTTGGGTCTATCAATGAAGAGAGGACATCAAAAATGTCCACTGAGCTGTTTTGTTTGTGAGTTGGTTATTGTGTTGTGTGGGATAAAAGGAGCTGATATAAATTGTAAAACAGATCTGTTTTAAAACTAACTGCTTCAAAGTTTGCAAGATACTGAAGTAATAAGTGAAATAATGAGGATGAATGGGTTAAGTTTGGGATTTTCTGTCTGATTTTGATCATGAAATCCAACCTTTACTACAGACCATTGGGAAAGTATAAAAATATATCAGTTGGTTCTTGGTTCTCCCAGGTGCCATCTTCTCTAGAGAAGAGTTGGCAATTAGAAATGCACACAGAATTTCTTCTCAAGTGTACTTGTCCCTGGAAGGATCCTCTGATGCCCTGGGCTATCCAGAAGGGAGCCCACTATGGGGGCTTGAAACTCTAAAGATAGCTTCTCAACAAAGAGTTTGTGGGATCATCTGGAAGAGTTCCCTGGTGCAGAGAATCTGGGGCTTCCCTGGTGGCTCAGATGGTAAAGCATCTGCCTGCGATGCGGGAGTCCTGGGTTCAATCCCTGGGTCTGGAAGGTCCCATGGAGAAGGGAATGGCAACCCACTCCAGTACTCTTGCCAGGAAAATTCCATGGACAGAGGAGCCTGGTAGGCTACAGTCCATGGGACCACAAAGAGTTGGACAAGACTGAGCAACTTCACTGGAAGAGTTACCTTGCCCACTTGTAACATAGGTAATTCATTTTACCCTTCACTGCCTATTTGCTTTTAAAATACATAAATATAAAGAGAATAATGAAATCTTAGTTATTGTAAAATGAAAAGATTAATAATGGCAATACTTAGTTGTATGTGTGTGTGCTAAGTCATTTCAGTTATGTCTGACTCTTTGCAACCCTAGGGACTGTAGCCTACCAGGCTCTTATGTCCATGGGGTTCTCCAGACAAGCATTCTGGAGTGGGTTGCCATGCCCTCCTCCAGGGGATCTTCCCAACCCAGGGATCAAACCCACATCTCTTATGTCTTCTGCATTGGCACACAAGTTCTTTACCACTAGTGCCATCTGGGAAGCCCGCTTAGCTATATATATTACCTTAAAGTTGACTTGACTAATACATGTATTCCTCATCAAGTAAATTGAAATAGACTTTGCATTACAGTGATCTGGTTGATGACTGAGACTAGGCTTATTACTTGTCAGTATTAATGGCATATGTTAAAACTAGTGATCAATAATTTTTAGATGGTAGACTAAAGACAGCATCTAGGATGATTAAAAGTGGTCCCTGGGGCAGCTAGGGCAGACTCACCCCCTGCCTTGATCCTCTAAAGCTGTTAGAGTCAGCGAGGCCCTCATTCTATGCTCATTTAGTGAACTGATAGCAGTAACTTTATGAGCACATTAAAGCGATCTCCTCAAATATTAATATATTCAGATCATATATTTTTGGGGTCCCACAATATACCAGTACACAACTTCCTATGTTTCTTTTCCCATACATATACCATTCAATTAAAAAATTCATTGTTTCAACCTAAGGCCTCCAAGAGAAAAACATGTAAGTTATATTTATTTTCTGATTAAAATTAGTAATGTAAGCTCCAGAATTTTGGAAAATACTAAAAAATGTAAAAAAAAATATAAAAGAGTCAACTAAGAGAAATTTTGGTGCATAGGTTCCTGGACAGTTTGGGGAACAGAAGGAATCATTTGTGATATTGTCAGAGTACTGTTAAAAGGTAGTATTTTGTAATAATTCATTCTTTTATATTCCCTTTTCTTTTTTTTCTTAAAAATAAAGTGTTCCTTGCCAGTGTTTACATTACCCACACCACATAGATGCGGAATGAAAGGAATGTGACTGTGTTCATTCTAGTAGGTCTTACACAGAACCCCCAAATGCAAAACGTAGTGTTTGTAGTGTTTTTGGTCTTGTACATGGTAACCCTCTCAGGCAACCTGCTCATTGTGGTCACCATCACCACCAGCCAGGCTCTGAACTCCCCCATGTACTTCTTCCTGACCCACCTTTCCTTGATAGACACAATTTACTCTTCTTCTTCAGCTCCTAAGTTGATTGTGGACTCCCTTCATGAGATCAAGACAATCTCCTTTAATGGCTGTATGGCTCAAGTCTATGCAGAACACATTTTCGGTGCTGCTGAGATCATCCTGCTGACAGAGATGGCCTATGAGCGCTACATGGCCATCTGCAGACCTCTGCACTACACGGCCACCGTGAGCGCAGGCTGTGCCTCCTTCTGCTGGGGTGGCCTGGACCGGAGGATTTCTCCACGAAGCGTTCAGATCCCCTTTACAGTCCGGCTGCCCTCTGTGGCCCCGATGTCATAGACCACTTCATGTGTGACTTGTACCCTTTGTTGAAGCTTGTCTGCGTGGACACCCACATCCTTGGTCTCTTTGTTGCTGCCAACAGTGGGTTCATCTGCCTGTTAAACCTCCTCCTCCTGTTGGTCTCCTATGTGGTCATCTTGCGCTCCCTAAGGGCTCACAGTTTGGAGGGGAGACGCAGAGCCCTTTCTACATGTGTCTCTCACATCACGGTGGTTGTGTTATTCTTCGTGTCCTGCGTGGTTGTGTATCTTCGCCCAGTCGCCACTCTGCCCATTGATAAAGCTGTTGCTGTCTTTTACACTATGGTGGCCCCTATGTTAAATCCTTTAATCTATACTCTCAGAAATGCTGAGGTTAAATGTGCTATGAAGAAACTCTGGAAGAAAAAAGTGACTTCAGGTAATAGTTAAACAGAATCATTAAATGTCATGGATAGAAGTAATAGAGGTACTCTAGTCCAAGCCTCTTGATGATATATCGAATCTAGCAAGGGAATGAATAACACTTGCTGCTTGCCACTTAAGCACAAGAACTAAAGCTTGGGTTGGAATCCAGACTTACTGTCTCCCATCTCACTCTCCTTATCACAACTTAATGCACCTTAATCAATAAATACTTATCTATTAACAGGAAATCTGGAAACATCTTCAGAAGCTAAAAAGTACAAATCGAGAATTTTGAATTGGTCTTATTATGTAGCATGGAGATGTGTCGGTTACTACTGATTATTAAAACATGCCTAATGATACTCCTTTACTTTGGACTCTGGCCTCAATATAGAATTTTTTGTGTGAATTTTCTTGTTCATTAAATCTTGATTGTACAGTAAAAGGAATACTATTTATGATATGCTTATAAGACAAGCATTGTATTATGTATTTTCCATATTGTATTAGGTGGGGTCCAGTCAGGGAACAGAACAGAGTGATTTGAACCGAAAGGTTCACATGCAATCAATAATTATGTCAGGGCTCTAACTATAAAAAGGGTAATGAGCTCTGCAAAAAAAGCCCTTTGACTGAGAAATGAGCATCCAAAGAAGGAATTCATTTAGAATGTGGACTTCCTTCCCAGGCCCGGATTTCAGTCTTTTGGAGAGAGTATAGATTTTGCCCGTGGATGAGGGATGGCATGTTTGACCAAACTTCAAGTTAGTGGTAGAACTGAGATACATCCTGATACATACTCTTTGTTCACATACTTTTTACTCATTAAACACAACTCTAGTGTGTGTTTCCAGGCAGTTTGGACAGAAATGAGGTAATGAAACTGGTGATATTTATTAAAAAATCTTCACATAGTTTCCCATTGAGAATGATCCGATGGTCCCAGAGATGATCATTAGTTCATCAGCTGTAACAGTGATCTCTACTCACATTGCACTTTATTGCTTATGCTACTTTAACTTTTTTCCCTTGAAGTTCTGGTACTTATATCACAAGACAATTTTAATTATCCTTAAAGCAGTTAAAATACTGTTCTTTTATCAGTTCTACTTCTCTCTTCCTTTGCATCCATGTACCCATGTTCCTAGACCAGCCTGCTGCCACCACCAACTCATTCCCATATGTTTTTGTGCTTTTCTGTTGCTAATCACTGCTGTCAGCAGTTGCAGTTATGCCAAACTACACTCACATTTATAATTTTTATGAACAGTTTTGATTTATGAAAATAATAATTGAAAACATTGGTATCTTTATGTTAAGGTACCAACAGCATATTATATAATAATTGCATCATATAATTCGGCTTCTAATTTTTAAAATAAAAGCTTTTTCATATGTGAGGAAACCTATATAACACTTTATTTTATTCATATTTAAAAATTAAACTGGGCACACACATTTCTACAGATCCTCATAGTTCTTTTTTAAAATTAATTTTAATCAGGGTATAGGCGCTCTACAATGTTGCATTAGTTTTTTGCTTTACAGCAAAGTGAATCAGTCATGCACATACGTATGTCCCCTCCTGTTTGGATTTCCTGTCCATTTAGGTCACCACTGAAGAGAGTTCTCTGTGCTATACTGTGGGTTCTTATTGTTTATTTGTTTCATGCATAGTAGAGTGTATATGTCAGTCCCAATCTCCCAGCTCTTTCCACTCCCCGTTCCCCACTTGGTAACCGTGTTTGTTCTCTATATGTGTGACTCTATTTTTGCTTTGCGAATAAGTTCATCTCTACCGTTTTTTTTAGATTCCACATGTAAGTGATGTTATTCAATGTTTGTTTTTCTCTTTCTGACTTACTTCACTCTGTATGAGAGTCTCTAGGTTCATCCGCATCTCCGTGAATGGCACTGTTTCATTTTTTATGGCTGATTATATTCCATTGTATATATGTACCACATATTCTTTATTTACTCTGTGTTGATGGACATTTAGGTTGCTTCTATGTTCTGGCTATCATAAATAGTGCTGTAATGAACATTGGGGTGCATTCGTCCCTTCAAATTGTGCTTTTCTCTGGATATATTCCTAGGAGTTGGATCACTGAATCATATTAGTTTTTTTTTTTTTTTTCATATTAGTTTTTTAAGGAACTTCATACTGTTTTTCATAGTGGCTGTACAAATTCCTATTCCCTACACATTTCATGGTACCTTGTCCTTCCACTATTTTGTAATTTATAACACCTTGTTGTAATTTTTTACGTCCTCCTGAGAATTTTTCAATGGATCTTAAGCTTTTTGAAGACAGAATCCAGGTCTCTCTCTCTCTCTTTTTTTTACCATTGCAACCCCAGCGATTATGAACATCTGATACAGTGTGCTCAAAATGCTGTTAGTGAATTAACACAAAAAATAATAAAAGGAGTGCATTTATCTTGAAATTGCTTTGTGTGTAGACAGAGCCATGCATTTTTAAAAACAGCTTTTAACAATGAAATATTACTGAAAAGTAAATAGATTAACTGAAGAATATAGCTTAAAGTCTCATATTAATAAGATAAAAAATCCTGCTGAGCAGGGAGAATATTAAGGTAAACTATTAGCTCATATGCTGAGAGGTGTAGTTTAAATTTCTTTCTCATCCTCAGTTTAAACAGGAATAAAAGCAAATTGTAGTTCCCTCTGAGGTCAAGCCAGACTTTTCCTTGAAGTTGAGTCAACTTAAAGTAGAAATGAATTCCCTAGCCTTTAGTACTACTTTTTGGACTTCATTTTAGTGAATTTAATTATTTTCCTTTATATATTCACCCACACATTCAATATTTATCATGCATATGGTATTGTGCTATCTTGTAGAAACTATTGCTATATAGCAGGCATGTACTTTACAGAGTGTGACTGTATATGTCAAAAATAGAAATTCTTTTCTGACATCAAAATTGTTCTTTTATTTGAGTCTTTACTTTTTCTGATGTGTTACCAGCAGAGCATGGGTTATATGAGCAATACTAAAGGGTGCTGAAAGCTACAAAGAAATTTGGAAATGGTGTAATATTCATTATCTACCCCTCAGAGGTAGACAGGGCCAGTGTGTTTATAGTGTTAAATAGTTACATACTATAATATTGCAGGTACCATGTGACTATCAATTGTGATATATAAAAATAAACACAGTTATTAATGAAAAATTATTAGATTTTTAGTGATAATGATCCAACATATATTCTGTTAAGCACAGGTCCTGGCTCAGTAAATGGTTAGCAGTATAATTATCTAAACATTGTGTCATCACTGCCTGGAAGTTCATTGAAGTTCAGTGCCTGACCTGGGAAATTAGTCAGTCTTGGTTACTGGCCTTCCAATACATCTGCTTTGATGCTTTTCTCTTTAGGACACTTTTTGATACTTTCCTTTTTCTGCTTCCCAGGTGGTGCCAGTGGTAAAGAATCCACTTGCCAATGCAGACGAGTCAAGAAACACAGTTTCAATCCCCGGGTCGGGAAGATTCCCCTGGAGTAGGAATGGCAACCCACTCCACTGTTCTTGTCTGGGAATCACAAGGACAGAGAGGGGCCTACAGTCCATGGGGTCACAGAGAATTGGACAGGATTGAGCATGCGTGTATGCACACATATCTTTCTGCATACCTTCTTGGTTTATTATAGAGACTAGTTGTTATTGTTCAGTCACCTAGTTGTGTCCGACTCTTTGTGATGCCATGGACTGCAGCATGCCATGCCTCCCTGTCCCTCATTATCTCCTAGAGTTTTCCCAAGTTCATGTTTATTGCATCAGTGATGCCATCCAGCCATCACATCCTCTGATGCCCTCTTCTCCTTCTGCCCTCAATCTTTCCCAGCACCAGGGACTTTTCCAATGAGTTGCCTGGAACTTCAGCTTCAGCATCAGTCCTTTCAGTGAATATTCAAGGTTGATCTCCCTTAAGATTGACCAGTTTGATCTCCCTGCTGTCTAAGGGACTTTGAGGAGTCTGGAGTCTTCTCCAGCACCACAATTTGAAGGCATTAATTCTTTGGTATTCTGCCTTCTTTGCGGGCCAGCTGTCACAACGGTACGTGACCACTGGGAAGACCATAGCCTTGACTATCTGGACCTTTGTTGGCAAAATAATGTCTCTGCTTTTCAGCATACTGGCAAGGTTTGTCATTGCCTTCCTGCCAAGAAGCATGATTTCATGGCTGCAGTCACCATCTGCAGTGATTTTGGAGCCCACAAAGATGAAATCTGTTACTATTTCCACCTTTTCCCCCTTATACTTGCCATGCAGTAATGGGGCCGGATGTTATCATCTTAGTTTTTTTAATATTTAGTTTTAAGCTGGCTCTTTCACTCTCTTTCTTCATCAAGAGGCTATTTATCTCTTCCTCATCAAGAGGGTATTTAGCTTCTCTTTGCTTTCTGTCACTAGAGTGGTATCATCCGTATATCTGAGGTTGTGATGAATTATAGAAATTATTACTTGATGGCAATAAATTCCATTATTTCTTTAATTTGTTATTAGAAGAAAAACCTGTGAATTCATGTAACTGGTTGAAGCTGTAAAACTAAACCTGAATCTGGTAGAATTTCATGCATACGGAAAAAGCAGTTATGGGTCATTTTTCTCTCTTTTCTTGCACTCATTTCTGATCTACTCAATGCAGAATCTGTGATTTGTAGCAGTTAAGTTTTTTTCTTTATCCCATAAGTATTCCTTGCTGAGATCATCAATGATGTCCTTCTGACCATTGCCTCTATTGAATCAATGTTGTGTTCCAAGCACATTTATTTATCACCCAAAATTTCTTTCCTACTACACAATTTCCTAATGGCATTTTTCATCTGGGCATTTCTCAAAGTATAGATTAAGGGATTTAACATGGGAGTGATGATAGTGTAGAATAAAGCAACTGCTTTATCAATTGCTAAAGTAGCGGCAGGTCTCATGTACACAAATACACAAGGCACAAAGAATAAGATGACCACTGTGATGTGGGAGACACAGGTGGACAGAGCCTTGCGCCTTGCCTCTAAGCTATGGGTCCTTAGGGAGTGCAAGATGACCACATAGGAGACCATCAAAAGGAGGAAGTTTAACAGGCAGATGAAGCCACTGTTGGCAGCGACAAAGAGCCCTAGAGTGTGGGTATCAGTGCAGGCAAGACTGAGCAAAGGGTTCAGGTCACACATAAAGTGGTCTATGACGTTAGGGCCACAGAAGGGTAAGCGGAAGATGAAGAGGATCTGTATGGTAGCGTGAAGAAAGCCTCCCACCCACACCACTCCCACTAGAAGTCCACACACTTGCCGATTCATGATGGTTGTATAGTGCAAGGGCTTGCAGATGGCCACAAAACGGTCATAGGCCATCACAGTAAGAAGGATGCCCTCAGCTCCTCCAAAGAAATGTTCCCCAAAGATTTGGGTCATGCATCCATTGAATAGGATAGTTTTACTTTCATGGAGTGAATCTACGATCAACTTGGGAGTATTGACGGAGGAATAAGAGGCATCAATAAAGGAGAGAGAAGCTAGGAAAAAGTACATGGGAGATTCCAGTAATGAACTGGTAGTAACGGTGACCACGATGAGCATATTTCCTACCACAGTGATGATATAGATGACCAAAAAAGCAGCAAATATGACTTTCTGCATCTTTGGATTCGGTGTGAGCCCCAGTAGAACAAACTCTGTCACATTGTTCCTGTTCTCCATGTATTTCCTGTGATGGGTAATTGCATTACCTGAAAAGAAAACATATTTTATTAATGCACCCTTGGGTTTATGAAACTTCTCATTCTAATACATAATGATTTTAGAAAATTGTATCAAGTATTGAATTCTTTTGATTTGTGTGTGTGTGCTTGCATTGAAAAGATTGTGAGTTCTTCATGAATAATCTCATTGCCTCCCAGGTGAAGTCTTTGTTAAGATTATAGAAATGAATAACTTTTGTAAACATACAGGCAGGAGACCTGCTGTGTACACTTTCTAATTCCAGATTACTAAGAGTTTGACACAGGACATCACGTACATAGTAGCAATAAATCCTGAAAAGGAGGTAGAAGTTTGGTGTAAAGTCTATAAGTGAAAAGCTATAAAATTTTCATTTTAGTCTTTTGGAAATGGGGAATCATGAAAACTGAGACTATGGGTGAATTGGTGAACAGGAATATGAAGCAGAATCTTGGATGTTATTCTAGTAAAGATCTTTGCTTGTCTTGGATGAAATGGCCTGCAATTAAGTAAGGGGGTGGAAGGCAGACACAAGAACCCAAGTTGTATTAATAGACTGCTGATCATTATTGCATAAGGAGCAACAGAACATTGGTGATGGGAATCTAAGGAATGGATACAAGAGGTACTTAGAAGTAGTCGTAATGCATGCTTCCTAAGTCCAATAACTTTACAACAGCTAATAATGCATACTTTAAAATAATTGATTGCTGTATGCCCAATATAGTAGCCATTGTTTTGTACATATCCCTTTTCATGTGATAACGGCCTGTGTGGTTGGTAAAATATCATCCACTTTGCAGCTGAGGATGCAATCTCAGAGACTAGTGTTAGTAGTTGTAATAACAAGGATAATATTAACTAAAACCTATTGAACACTTGGTGTGTGCTAAATGATTTTGCAAACGTTTGATATTTTAAGCCTTAGTGCAAACTTAAAGGTGGTTACTGCTATCATTCTATACCTATTTTTATACATTAGGAAATAAAAGCATAAAAAGTTAAGGATTCTGCTTAGGACCAAGCGTTAATAAAGGGGAGGACCAAGGTTAGATCAGACTATACTTGTTAATTTTTTTCTCTCTCCAAATTCTTAACCCATGCTCTGTTTCACTATGTTAAAATAAACAATGTTGAACTAGTAATCTTTTTTCTGAGATGATTGTAATAATTATAATCACATTAATACTACTGTAATATTTCAGAGGCAGGTTTATATGGAGCAGTTTAATCAGTTCACACACACACACACACACACACACACATACACACACAACATAATAACATACTGGAACCCCCAAATGTTAAGAAAAATGTGGTGCTGCTTTCATTGAACAGCCCTTTTATCTTGGCCTCTCTCTTAGCCCCAAATATTTCCTCGTTTATCTCCTTACAAAATATGGGCTCTTCTTTGGAGAAATGTGTTGGATGCATGAGACAAGTGCTCGGGCCTGGTGCACTGGGAAGACCCAGAGGAATCGGGTAGAGAGGGAGGTGGGAGGGGGGATCAGGATGGGGAATACATGTAACTCCATGCCTGATTCATGTCAATGTATGACAAAACCCACTGAAATGTTGTGAAGTAATTAGCCTCCAACTAATAAAAAAATTAAAAAAAAAAAAATAAATGGAAAAAAAAATATGGGCTCACAGACTCTTCTGAAAAATATCTAAAGTGATTATCTCAGTGGTTAAGTGTTTTTGTTTGAGAATTAGAAAAATCAGATTAGTTCCTGGTCCTTCTCTCTTCCCTTTCCTAACCTGAGTACATTATTTTAACACGTTATATTCTGTTTCTTTATCTGTGACCTGAGAATGATATCCAGCTCACAGGCTGTTATAAGAATTATTTGAGGTGACACATATGACACGCTCATCATGGTGTTTGGAATATACATAGCACTTCTATTAATTTTATCATTGTGTGTACAACTAGGAGATAGAAAGTATTGACAGCTTGAGTAATGATATGACTTAACTATGCAGTGATCTCAGGAAGAATCATTACCAATTTTACCCTCAAGGAATCCCCCCAAACTCATATTATTCATAATAGTTGATCCCTGGAGAGGTTCTCTATGCTTGTGCTGGAACTAACAGCTGATGATTTATGTCGTTTAATATTCATGAATGTCTTCCATGTGTGTAAAAGGTAGTCTAATTTGTTCTCATTTATGATTAGTATTCCTTATTAAAGGAGATATCTAATGCCAAAAGTTTTGTGCCTAGTATTAGGGAGCTGGGTCCTACAATTTGCTTGATTTCTATGAGTCTCAAATTTTTCAACCATCAAGTTAGGTTAAGGATAACTATAAACCATCTCTTCAATAATTGGGATAAGGATGAAATACTTTATTACTGTATCTGAAAAGTGCTGAGAAATAATGAGTACAATACATGGTAAGTAACAATCTTTAATAAGCAGCAGCACTGTTTAAAAACTTACCTTAGTTGTCTGAGATGGTCTTAATGATGTTTTGGGGTGTTCAGAAACAATCTTATTTCCAGACTGACTGCTTCCTGTAATAAGTAATTCTCAGTATAAAATATATGTAACATCTGAGATGTCATATATAGGGAGATATTATTCAGGTAATTCACTATCAAATGAACAACTGTATACATTGAACATGTTCTATTTTTTTTGTATGTCAAGTATACATCAATAAAATTGTTAAAAAAGGAAGTGGTCTTATAAGACTAAATCTTTACATCTATCCTTAAACTTCAAAATTTCTTCACATAAATCCTGTTTAAATATGTTTTCTAGTTTTGACTTTAGAGTGGGTTCTCTTGAAATGCTATGGAGGAGTGACCTTAAATAAAGGACTCTGGTTCTTCAGGGCGAGGCAGAGTGCAGAGGTCAAATGGCAGTCTATCCATGACGAAGCTTGCCCTAGAGAGGTGGATACCTCTAAGACAAAAATAATTTTTGCCTTCTCCTTGCTACATGTATTTAAAGAGGTTTCCATAAGGTTCAGTGACCTTGTCTCATAGCTGCTGTTTTCTCTCCCAGGAATTAATTATCTCTTTTGAGGAAAAGGCTTTGTCTTACAAGCAGGTTTTCTGGTGAGACATGTTTGAGAATTACTCATTCTTGAATGGGGAAATTATTTCCTACACTTGGAACCTAAGCATGTGGGAATCCCCTTTCCCTATCTGGACTGTTAGGAAACTTGAATGTGATGTGAATATCAAGGTGGCAAATCTCCAGTATCTGGAAATGTGATGTAGTTTCCCCACTGACTTGTATCACAAAAAGAGCTTCTATTTTCCTATCAATATTAAAACTTTTCTGGAAAACCTCTATTGAATGCTTGAAAGGTATATCAGCAAGGGCATAAAATTAATGGTGGACATTTATCTATTTCTGGGTCAGAAACTCAGATCACAATTACCTCTGAGATTCATGAGCGGTCATTATGAAATACTAGGCAGCGTTAAAAATGTGGCAAAATATCTGAAACATAAGAAGAAAATACCCAGCAAGGGAAAGGGGCGTGGGATGAACTGGGAGGTTGGGATTGACATTACTGTTGTGTGTGCGTGTGTGTGCATGCACCCCGTTATATCCGACTCTTTGCAACATCATAGGCTGCGGCCTGCCAGTCTCCTCTGTCCATGGAGTTTTCCAGGCAAGAATAATGGTGTGGGGTGCCATTTCCTACTCCAGGGGACCTTCCCAGCCCAAGGCTCACATCTGTATTTGGCAACTCCTGCACTGGCAGGCAGGTCCTTTACCACTAGCCCCACATAACTAGCATGAAACCCCGCTATACAGCTTGGGGGGCCCTACTCCATGCTCTGTGATGACCCAATAGGGAAGAAACCCGAAAAGAGGGGTATATGTCTACGTGTGTCTGGTTCACTTTGCTGTAAAAACAGCACAACGCAGGAAAGCAGCTATTTGTTGTTATCCAGCCGCCAGGAAGTGTCTGACTCTTTGCGACCCCATGGACTGCAGCACGCCAGCCTTCCCTGTCCCTCCCATCTCTCAGAAAATTAGACATTATTTTCAGAAAATAATGTAATAATAAATAATAAATGTATTTATTAATAAATACATAATACATTTGTTTTCAAAAAATAAATAAGAAAATAAGACAGTGTTTCTGTATCCCCATTATTTGGTAGTGTTGCTTTCCTTTTAGCCCTTATATGAGGACATGTAGACATCAATTAGTATAGTTTTAATTTTTATCTCCATGATCATTAATGGAGGGAATCATTAATTCCCTTCTTTATTGGCTTTTTGTATTAATATATCTTATTTTGTGAAGATTCTTTTCAAGTTCTTTGTAAATGCTAAAAATAGGAGCTCTGGGTTTTTTTATTGCTGAGTTGTAATTGTTCTTTATATACTGTAGACACAGATCCTTAGTCACATACATATATAACATACATGTGAAATTTTCTCCAAATTTGTGGGTTGCATTTTCACTTTTAAGAATGGTATCATCTGATGAGTCAAAATTTTACAATTTTGACTAAGTTTAACTTTTCATTTATCTTATGGTTCAGGCTTATTGTGTCATACCTAAGAGACATTAGTTTACCCCAAGGTCACATTAGAATTTTTATTATTTTCATTACCTTTGATGCATTGACCTCTCATTCATTATGTGTTAATTTTTGTGTATGGTGTGAAGTAAGGGTGAGGTTTATTTTATTCCTTCTAGGTGTCCAAATGATTCAACATAGTTTGTTGAAACTGTGTTCAACATAGTTTGTTGAAAAGTGCTTGTTTTCCCTATTGAATTACTTTGATATCTATGTAAAAATTTATATATTTGGTCCTGTATCTGTGCATTCTCTTGCATTTTACAGGTCTGCATGTTTATTCTTGTGCCAGTGCAGCACACTCTTAATTTCTGTAGCTTTATATAAGTTTTTATATTAAGTAATTACTTCAATTCATTTTTTGCAAGTGATTTGTTTTACTAGATTCTTTTAAATCTCTATATCTTTATACATATTTTACAATAATCTTGTCAGTTTCTCCAAAAATTCTGTTGAAATTTTGATTGGAATTTCGTGAAATTTTTAGCATTGGTATGGTAAAAATAATGAGTTTCTAATCTATGATATATCTCAATGATTTGTGCATTTAATTTCTCTCAACAATGTTTTTTTGGCCTTCATAAACAGGTGTTGAATATTTCAAAAGTTAATCCTCACATTTCATTTTTAAAAACAGTTTGGATATTATATTGTAGATGATATGATAAAGGCAGAAATCAGCAAACTGTCTTCCAAAGTGGTTGCTGCATTTCCATTAGCAGTATATGAGTTGCTGTTGCTTCACATCTTCAGGAAACAGGTAATGGTTGTAATAACAATGATAATATTCGCTAAAACTGAACACGTAGTGTATTTAGTCTTTGTGCAGACAGTTGGTATTTAATCCTCAGCAAATCTACTAACTGGTTACTGCTATCATTTTTATACTTATTTTATACATTAGGAAATAGAAGCTTGGAGAAGTTAAGAATTCTGTCCAAGACCAAGCAGCTAATAAAGAGCAAGGCCAAGTTAGGTCTCAGGTTATTCTTATTTAAATACTTTCCCCCGCAATTCTTAACCTAAACCCAACATTGTTATGTTATGATAAATAATGTTGAACTAGTAATCTCCTTATGAAATGATCATAATAATTCTACTTAATACCACTTCAGAGACAGGCTTTATTGAAAAAAATTCATCAGCTCACACACACACACGGTTACACACACAGACACAATAACATTGAGTTCCCAAGTGGTAAGTAAAATTGGCCTGGTACTTTTAGATGTTCAATGAACACTGTTAAAAAAAGAATTGAGGTTCTGATTATAGCTTCAAGATTATCCACGTCACATAGATGAATTCTAACCCTTCTCATTCTCTGATCACAGGGATAGTAGAAAAAAGGTAGAACCATTTAATTGCCATTTTGGGAAAGCCTACTAAAATAAATCACTTTTCCCTTGAGGAAATAAACAGCGCTGGTTAATGCACTTGGGAAAAACTCATCTATGTTGTGAGAACGAAAGGAGCTGAGAAGGCAAGGCTGTGAGGATTTCTTGGGGAGCAAATTACAAACGCAGTGCTTCTCCCCAGCACCCTCTGTGGCTACACTGGGGTTCTAGTGAAGTGAGTGGAGAGCAAGAGGAGTCCCACAGACCAGAACATACAGCTCCGCTCTGAGCATAGGTGCTCTGAATGAAAGCTTGGAAGAATTGGCTTTGGAAGATTTCTCATGCAGGGAACATTACTCAACTGCTATCTTGATAACTGGATTTGCTTTTCTACCTTAAAGAAAGAAACTCTGCCGTGTTCTTAAGGTCCTGTGGTAGTCAGTGGTCTTCAGAGAAACAGAACCAGTGGAATACACTCATGCACATGCATACACACATATATGATTTAGTATAAGAAAATGGCTCATGTGATTACGAAGTCTAACACATTGCAAGACTGGCAACTGGCAAGCTAGAGACCCAGGAGACCTGATGGTACAATTCCCATATGAATGCTGGCAGGGTGAGACTCAAGAAGAGCTAATGTTTAGTTCAAATCTGAAGGCAGGGAAAAATCTCAATGTCTCAACTCAAAGGAAGTCAGACAAACAAAGAATTTGATCTTTATTAGTCTTCTTGTGTTATTTAGGCACTTGATGAGATCCACCCACATTAGAGAGGAGGATAACCTGCTTTACTCAATCTACTGATTCAGTTCAGTTCAGCCGCTCAGTCGTATCTGACTCTTTGTGACCCATGAACTACAGCATGCTAGGCCTCCCTGTCCATCACCAACTCCCGGAGTTTACTCAAACTCATGTCCATCGAGCCAGTGATGCCATCCAGCCATCTCATCCTCTGCCATCTCCTCCTGCCGCCACTCTTTCCCAGCATCAGGATCTTTACCAGTGAGTCAGTTCTTTGCATCAGGTGACCAAAGTACTGGAGTTTCAGCTCCAGCATCAGTCCTTCCAATGAATATTCAGGATTGATTTCCTGTAGGATTGACTAGTTTGCTCTCCTTGCAGTCCTAGAGACTCTCAACACCACAGTTCAAAAGCATCAATTCTTCAGCTCTCAGCTTTCTTTATGGTCCAACTCTCACATCCATACATGATTACTGGAAAAACCATAGCTTTGACTAGATGGACTTTTTTGGCAAAGTAATGTCTCTGATTTTTAATATGCTGTCTAGGTTTGTCATAGCTTTGCTTCCAAGGAGCAACCATCTTTTAATTTCATGGCTGCAATCACCATCTGCAGTGATTTTGGAGTCCAAGAAAATAAAGTCTCTCACTGTTCCCATTGTTTCCCCATCTATTTGCCATGAAGTGATGGGACTGGATGCCATGATCTTAGTTTTCTGAATGATGAGCTTTAAGCCAACTTTTTCACTCTCCTCTTTCACTTTCATTTAGTTCTTTGCTTTCTGCCATAAGGGTGGTGTCATCTTCATATCTGAAGTTATTGATATTTCTCCTGACATTCTTGATTCCAGCTTGTGCTTCATCCAGCCCAGAGTTTCTCATGATGTACTCTGCATATAAGTTAAATAAGCAAGGGTGATATACAGCCTTGACATACTCCTTTCCCTATTTGGAACCAGTGTGTTGTTCCTTGTCCAGTTCTAACTGTTGTTTCCTGACCTGCATACAGATTTTCAAGAGGCAGGTCAGGCGGTCTGGTATCCCCATCTCTTTCAGAATTTTCCAGTTTGTGGTGATCCACAGAGTCCAAGGCTTTGGCATAGTCCATAAAGCAGAAGTAGATGTTTTTCTGGAACTCTCTTGCTTTTTCGATAACCAACGGATGTTGGCAATTTGATCTCTGGTTCCTCTGCCTTTTCTAAATCCAGGTGGAACATTTGGAAGTTCACAGTTCATGTACTGTTGAAGCCTGGCTCGGAGAATTTTGAGCATTACTTTGCTAGCATGTGAGATGAGTGCCATTATGTGGTAGTTTGAACTCCCATTTATCACCACCTGATTACTAGACCCATGAATCACAGCTATGGTATAAACAGACTGTACATTTGATGCTGATTGAGGGCATATTGGTGTTCTGGAAACCCTAGCTGTAGCTCTCTAAGGTGTTGTCACCTATCTGGGCATGAAAATGTCTTCAAAAGGCCATCCCACAATTTTATTAATCCAGTTGTTTCTAGAATGCTGTCAAGTTTTTCTTTGCTGTTTATAACTTGCAAATAATTCTTGAATTCTAACCTCCCATGCTATCAATGGGCAGGGTTTCCTAAATGTAGATCCTAAAATGGAAATTTTATGGAAGTGATTTATAAGAAGGGATTGAGTGAAGTGACTATGGTAGGGGAGGAAAGGGTGTGGTCTAAACTAGAGTCTGGTTTCAGCCTGTAGTCATGGGACTACTGAACTGGTTCTATCTTGAGGCAAGAGGATCAGCTGGTGTTGTAATTTTCTGTTCTTTTTTGAGAGTTTTTCAGTCAATCCTAAGCTCTGAGAACACAGGGCTCTTATCTGTTTTTATTCACCACTGAACCTTCAACTATCAATGTTTTCTGATACTTTGTGTTCAAAATTATTTACTGATTAATGAATCAGAAAGAATGAACAGAGAATATCCTGAAATTGCTTTGTGTATAGATGAGATATTTTTAAAAAGCAGTTTTTATTTAATTTTTTTCTTTTTATATAGTTTTTATTGATATGCAATTCACATGCAATGCACCCATTTTAAGTACACAGTTTGACAAATTTTAACAAGTGAATACATCCATTATACCACCGATTACACAGTATAAGAACATATCTATTAACTTTGTAGTTCATTCTCAACCCACTGATGCACCAAGTAATCACTGATTTACTTTCTGTCACCTACAGATTAGCTTTGCCTTTCTAGAGCTTTATATAAATGTAATAATTCAGTATATTATCTTTTGCATCTGACTTCATATTATTCAGTATAACATTTTTTAAAGAGATCCACGTTATTGTTTGTAATTGGTTCATTTTTATGTGGAGTAATATTCTATAGTATGAATGTGCTATAATTGATTTACCTATTTACCTGTTAATGTGTATTCATGTTATTTCCAGTTGTTCACTGTTAAGAGTAAAAGCTGAAAAGCAGTTTTAATAATAAAATGTTACTGAAAATTAAACTGACAACCAGAGAAATGTAAATAGCTTTTATGTATAGGATAATTAAATCTTGCTGAGATGTGGAGAACATCAAGATAAACTATTTGCTCAAATGCTGATAGTCTTAGTTCTGATTTTTTCCTCATCCTCTTAGTTTAAAGAAAAAAATAAAAACACACGATTTTCCTAAAATTTTTTACTAGAATTTTTCTTAGATTTTCAATAAGATAGGAAAGAGTTCTCTAGACTTCAGTACTTTTTCCCCTGCATTTTATTGACATTTTACTTTACTTTATGCTTTTATTTATTCATTCAGTATTCACTGTGGCCAGAAATTGTGCTACCTTATAGAAAATATATTATATGGCAGGCAAGTGATTTATGGGGTATGACTGCAAATATTTAATAAATAGAAATTTATTGAACCTGTCTGATATTAAGATTTTTTTTATTTGAGTCACCACCTTCTCTGATATTTTTTAGCATAAGATGAGAGCATGAGCAATACTAAATATTCAGAAGTCCACAAGGAAATTAGGAATATGATGCAATCTTTATTACGTTGCTTCAGAAGTTCAATGGCCCATTAGTTTTGGAGCTTTAAAATGGTTACACTCATGTTATAGGGAACATGTTACTATCAACTATGACATATCAAAACGATCAGAGTATTAACAAAAATTTACTGAATTTAGTTAATCAGCTGTCAATCACAGCTCCTGGCTCAGTAAATACTAGCTAGCAATTAGCATACCTTTTTATGATCATTGCTTTGCAGTTAAGGTTATGGTCTGAGAAATCAGTCAAATTCTGATTATTGATTTTTTTAAAGAATTAATTATTTTCATTGAAGGCTAATTACTGTACAATATTGTGGTGTTTTTTGCTACATCAGCATGAATCAGCCATGGATGCACATATGTCCCCCCATGCTGAACCCCCTCTCACCTCCCTCCCCACCCCACCCCTCTGGGTTGTTCCAGAGCACTGGCTTTGGGTGCCCTGCTTCATGCATCGAACTTGCACTGGTCATCTATTTTACATACGGTAATATGCATGTTTCAATGCTATTCTCTCAAATCGTTCCACCTTTGCCGTCTCCCACATAGTCCAGAAGTCTGTTCTTTACATCTGTGTCTCTTCTGCTGTCTTGCATATAGGGTCGTTGTTACCATCATTCTATATTTCAACACACACACACACACATACACACACACACACACACACACACACACACACACACATATACATGCACTAATATACTGTATTGGTGTTTCTCTTTCTGACATACTTCCCTTTGTAGAAGAAGGGAAGTTTCACCCTCCTCATTGGAACTGATTCAAATGTGTTCTTTTCTATAGCTGAGTAATATTCCATTGTGTATATGTACCACAACTTCCTTATCCATTCATCTGCCGATGGACATCTAGGTTGCTTCCGTTTCCTAGCTATTGGAGACAGTGCTACAATGAACTTTGGGGTACCTGTGTCTCTTTCAATTCTGGTTTCCTTGGTGTGTATGATTACTGACTTATTAATGTATCTGTTTTGATACCTTCCTCTTTCTGTCAATTTCTTCCCTTGGGATAGCAGCAATGCCTATCTCTTTAGATTGTTACAGAGATTACTGCTTAATACCAATCAATTAATATTTACCATTTCTGCCTTTTATTAGAAGGAAAGTCTGTGAACCCATATTTGTGGTTGATGCTACTAAAATTAAACCCCAATCTGGGTAGAATTTTCTAACTATGGAAAGAGTGATGTTGGGTTAACTTTTTCCTCTTTTCTTGCAGCTTTTCTCCTCCCCTCAATGTAGAATCTACAATTTTTAACAGTTTATTTTTTTACCCCTTAATTGGTACTTGCTTAGCTCATCCAAAGTGTCCTTTTGACATTTATGTCAATTGAATCAATATTGGGTTCCAGGTGTATTCATTTGTCAGCTGGAATAACTTTCCTACTGCATAAATTTCCTAATGGCATTTCTCAAGGTATAGATTAAGGGATTTAACATGGGTGCTATGATAGTATATAATACAGCAACTGCTTTATCCATAGGTAACGTAGCGGCAGGTCTCATGTACACAAATGTGCAAGGTGCAAAGAATAAGACAACCACTGTGATGTGGGAGACACAGGTGAAGAGGGCTATGCATCTTGCAGCGAAACTGAAGCTTCTTAGAGACCAAAGGATGGCCAAACAGGAGACTAGCAAAAGAAGGAAGTTTGACAGACAGACTAAACCACTGTTGTCAGCAGCAGAGTCCTAAAGTGTGGGTATCAGGGCAGACAAGACTGAGCAAAGGGTTCAGGTCACACATAAAGTGATCTATGACATTAGGGCCACAGAAGGGTAATTGGAAGATGAAAAGGATCTGTATGAATCCATGAAGAAAGCCTCCCGCCCAAGCCACTCCTACTAGCAGCCACACACTCACCTGTTCATGTTGGTTGTATAGTGCAAGGGCTTGCAGATGGCCACATAGCAGTCAGAAGCCATCACAATGAGCAGGATTATCTCAGCATCTCCAAAGAAATGTTCCCCAAAGATTTGAGTCATACACCCATTGAATAGGATAATCTTCTTTTCATACAGTGAGTCTACAATCAATTTGGGGGGTACCTACAGAAGAGTAGCAGGCATCAGCAAAGGAGAGATGGGCCAGGAAAGAGCACATAGGGGACCCCAGGATGGGCTTGCCTTGATGGATATCATGAGCCCATTAGCTATCATAGTTCTAAGTTCAGTTCAGCTCAGTTCAGTTGCTCAGCCATGTCCAACTTTTTGCGACCCCATGGATTGCAGCACACTAGGCCTCCCTGTCCTTCACCAACTCCTGGAGTTTATTCAAACTCATGTCCATTGAGTCGGTGATGCCATCCAACCATATCATCCTCTGTCGTCCCCTTCTCCTCCCGCCTTCAATCTTTCCCAGCATCAGGGTCTTTTCAAACAGGTCAGTTCTTCACGTCAGATGACCAAAGTATTGGGAGTTTAGGCTTCAACATCAGTCCTTTCAATGAATATTCAGGACTGATTTCCTTTAGTGTGACTGGTTGGATCTCCTTGCAGCTCAAGAGACTCTCAAAAGTCTTCTCCAGCACCACAGTTCAAAGCATCAATTCTTCTGTGTTCAGCTTTCTTTATAGTCCAACTCTCACATCCATACATGACTACTGGAAAAACCATAGCCTTGAGTAGATGGACATTTGTTTGCAAAGTAATGTCTCTGCTTTTTAATATGCTGTCTAGTTTGGTCATAAATTTTCTTCCAAGGAGTAAGTGTCTTTTAATTTCATGGCTGCAGTCAACATCTGCAGTGATTGAGCCCCCCAAAATAAAGTCTGTCACTGTTCCCATTGGTTCCACATCTATTTGTAATGAAATGATGGGACCAGATGCCATGATTTTCATTTTTTGAATGTTGAGTCTTAAGCCAGCTTTTTCACTGTCCTCTTTCACTTTCATCAAGAGGCTCTTTAGTTCCTCTTCACTTTCTGCCGTAAGGGTGGTGTCATCTGCATATCTGAGGTTATTGATATTTCTTCTGGCAATCTTGATTCCAGCTTGTGCTTCATCCAGTCCAGTATTTTGCATGATGTGATATATTCTGCATATAAGTTAAATAAGCAGGGTGACAATATATAACCTTGACATACTCCTTTCCCAATTTGGAACCAGCCCCTTGTTCTATGTCCAGTTGTAACTGTTGCTTCATGACCTGCATACAGATTTCTCAGGATGCAGGTGAGGTGCTCTGGTATTCCTATCACTTGAAGAATTTTCCAGTTTGTTGTGATTCACAAAGTCAAAGGTTTTAGCATAGTCAAAGAAGCACAAATAGATGTTCTTCTGGAACTCTCTTGCTTTTTCAATGATCCAGCGGTTGTTGGCAATTTGATCTCTGTTTTTTCTGCCTTTTCTAAATCCAGCTTGAACATCTGGAAGTTCTCAGTTCACATACTGTTGAAGCCTAGTTTGGAGAATTTTGAGCATTACTTTGCTAGCATGTGAGATGAGTGCAATTGTGTGGTAGCTTGAACATTCTTTGGCATTGCCTTTTGTTGGGATTGGAATGAAATCTGACATTTTCCAGTCCTGTGGCCACTGCTGAGTTTTCCAAATTTTCTGGCAACTTATGTCCTTGTTTGGCATCTTATATCCTTTTTTTTCTCAGTTATAAAATTATAATAATAATATCCATTTAATAGATCATCACAATAATTGATAGAGGAAATATGTACTACACAAAAGAACTTCCAATTGTTTTTGTGACTGTATACACTATGGGATAGGAAGAATTAACAGTTGGAGCAGCAATACAGAGAACCATTTAATCATGCAATAAGCTCCAGAATCATCATCACCAATTTTACTCTCAAAGAAGCAAGAGAGACCCATTTTATCCATAACGGTTTTTCTCAGATAGAGTCCTCATATTTGTGCTTGATGGAAAGACTGATGATTTATGTCATTAATGCTTGTAATTTCCCATTTTGTGTATGTGAAGTATATTTAAATTTTTCTTTAATTGTCGTTGATAGTTTTATTACTAAAGGAGGTGTCTATGGCAAAGCATTGTTCTTGGTATCAGAGAAGTGAGCTCTTACAGTTTGCTTAAATTCCTTAAGCCTCAAAATTGTCAACTTTCAAGTTAAGTGGATGATATTATTTTTTGGAAAATTAGAATGAAGGTGGGATATTTTATTATTAATATTTTATCTGAAAAGTGTTGAAAATATGAGCACTATATATGGAAAGTGACAATCTATAATAAGCATCATCACTATTGTTAAACTTACCTTAGCTCTGTTAAATGATCTTAGTGATGTTTGGGGAGAAACTTCTCATATTCAAAAAACAATCTCATATTCAAAATGACCAATTCTTATTTTAAGTAACTTTCAGTATGAAAAATGTCACACTTGGTAAGAGCTTAATCATATAGCTAGCTGTCAAATGAAGAGTTGCTAACAAAATTTTTACATTGAACATGTGCACTTGTTTTGGGTAAATTGATTACATCTCAGAAAACCTGTTAATAAAGAAAGCCTTAGAAATCTAAATCTTTCCACCTAGTATAAAGTCTCAAAAATTCTTCACAGAAAACCTGTTTGTAACCTCTATTCTTGTTTGAATTTAGAATGGGTTCACTTGCAGCACAAAAGAGAAATTATCTTAAATAAAGGTCTCTGATTCCACAGGGCAAGAGGCAGAGAGTGAGGAGGAAGTATATTCAAATGGTTCGCTCTGCTCATGATGAATCTTACTTTGGAGAAGTGAATTACAAGACCGACCATTTCCACCTTGTCCTTTATTACTATTTAAAGAGGTTTCCACGGAGTCCAGGGACCTTGTCTTGCAGCTGCTGTTTCTCTCCCAGGAGTTAATCATCCCTGTTTAATGGAAAGACTTTGTCCTGGAGCAGATATTCTGGAGAAACATGTTTTCGAATCATCCATTCTTGAATGGGCAATTAAGTTCTCTATACTTGGAAACTTAGCATGTGGGAGTCCTCTTTACATGAACCTAGATTGTTAAGAAAACTGAATATCATATGAATAGTAAGGTGGCATAATTCCAGTGTGTGGACCTGTGATGTAGTTTCACCATCGAATCAAGTCATGGAAGAGTTCCTATTTTCTTATTAGGAATGTAGTCTGCTAATATCTTAAAGTGCAAGAGAAAGAACCAATCGGGTGAAGATGTGTTATTCACGAATGGCTTCTTCCAAGTATTTGCTTATAGGATAAATTTTTTAAAAAATAGTTAATTAAGATAATTAATTCCTGGGAGGATAAAACCTTAGATGGAAAGGTTTATCCTTTGATATTCTCATAATCCTCTCTAAATATTAAGGCTGAGGAAGAAGCTGTTTTTTCATTTTAAGAACAGAATAAGAGGAGCTTATTAATTATCAGAAATATTTGTGTTTCTTGTTCTGTAGCCATAGACTAGGAGCTCAATATCAGAAGATTTCTCTTAGTTCATAAGACTTTGGGCTTCAAATTCAACATAGTATTTCCTTTTCCTTTGACTTGACTTTCCAAGGCATTGGAGTTTTGAAATGCTTACTGAATCTATTTGAATAAATTTGTGTCATCTTGACATTCTCTGCATCCTGTTGAACTGTCCAATCAGTGGGAACTTGAGAAATATACATGCTGTGACGTTGCATGCGTTGGTTATTTCTTATTCCTGAATACCTTGGGCATTCTCCTTAACTATGTAGGCAACTACAGGAGGTGAACTAGAAATGCTGATTTATAAACCAATTTTCACATTTCCATGTTCTTCAAGGGTTTGCAATTAAAATCATTAAAGCTTTATTTTCTGACAATTTATGGGAGGTTACTTTTTATATGGTTTAGGATATTTTACAGAAATATTTGTTCTCCTCACTGTATATTAACTCAGATGGTAAAAGGATCTGCCTGCCAATGCAGGAGACCTGGGTGTGATTCCTAGGTTGGGAAGATGCCCTGGAGAAGGGAATGGCTACCCACTCCAGTATTCTTGCCTGGAGAATTCCATGGACAGAGAAGCCCAGTGGGCTATAGTTCATGGGGTCGCAAAGAGTCAGATACAACTGAGTGACAAATTCACACACACACACACCATTTTCCTGTTTTAAAGTTGATGTATAGTTGATTTATGACATCCTGTTAATTTCTGATGTAAGCAAAGTGATTCAGTTATATCATATTATTTTCCATTATGATTTATTACAGGATATTAAATATATTTCCCTGAGCAATACAGTAGGACCTTGTTTTCATCTATTTTATATATAGTAGTTTGTATCTTCTAACATCATTGTATCTGTTTTTATGTTTGTATCATACTGCTTGATTACTATAGCTTTGTAGTAAAGTTTGAAATCAGGAGTGTGCTACTTCCACTTTGCTCTTGCTCAAGACTGCTCTGGCTATTCAGGGTATTTATATTTTCATATAAATTTTAGAACTTTTTGTTCTAGTTCTGTTAAAAATAGCATTGGTATTTTGGCAGAGATTTCATTGAAACTGTAGATTGCCTTGAATAATATTGTGATTTTAATAATATTAATTCTTCCAATTCATGAACATGATATATATTTCCAAGTGTTTGTATAGTCTTCAATTTTTTTCATCAATTTATTATAGCTTATCAAGTCCAGATCTTTACCTCCTTAATTAGATTTATTCCTCGGTATTATACTCTTTATCATGTGATTGTAAATTGGATTGCTCTCTTAATTTCTATTTCTGATGGTTTGTTGCTAGTGTGTTGAAGAAACGCAACAGATTTCTGTATATTAATTTTGTATTCTGAAACTTTACAAATTCAATGATGAGCTCTAGTAGCTTTTCAAAGATTTTCTATATATTTTGTATTTTCAGCTTCAGTGACAGTTTTACTTCTTCCTTTCTAATTTGGATTTCTTTTATTTCTTTTCTCTGATTTCTATGGCTAGAACTTCCAACAAATAATAACTGTGGCAAGAATGAACATCCTTGTCTCTTTTCCTTATCTTAGAGGAAATACTTTCTGAGTATACATAGTATATAACATTATACACTGAGTATAATGTTAACTGTGAGATTATCATGAATGGCCTTTATTACATTGAGATATGTTTTCTCTCTGCCTACTTTCTGAAGAGTTTTTGTCACAAATGGGTGAAGAGTTTTGTCAAAAGCTTTTTTCGCCTATACTAAGATGATTAAATAATTTTTATTCCTCAATTTGTTAGCATGGTATATCACATTGATTGCTTTATTGATACTGAACTATCCTTATATCTCTGGGATCAATAATATTTGATCATGATGTATTATCCTTTCAACTTATATTGAATTTAGTTGCTAATATTTTGTTGAAGAATTTTCCAACTAGGTTCATCGGGATATTGGACTATAATTTTCCCTTCTTTTGTGATCTCTTTGTCTGGTTTGGGGTGATGCAGGCCTCACAGCATGAGTTCAGAACCATCCCTTTCTCTGTAAATTTTTTGAAATAGTTTCAGAAAGACAGGTGTTAACTATTCACTAAATGTTTGGTAGAACTTACCTGTGAAGAAATCTGGTCCTGGACTTTTTCCCCCCCAAATTTAAACTGTGTGTTAGTTGCTCAGTCATGTATAACTCTTTGTGACCCTGTGAACTGTAGACTTCCAGGCTCCTCTGTCCATGGAATTCTCCAGGCAAGAATACTGGAGTGGGTTGCCATTTTCTCCTCCAGGGGATCTTCCCAACTTGGTAATCAAACTGCCTCTACTGCAGGCAGATTCTTTACCATCTGCCACAGTAGCTTTATTTTTTTCTAAATTATGGATTTAATTTAATTACTTTTAATTTATATGATCATATTTCCTGTTTTTACTGGTTCAGTCTTATAGGATTGTGCATGTCTAGAAATTTATCCATTTCTTCTAAGTTGTTTATTTTATTGGTGTATAATTGTTTGTAGTAATCACTGATGATCTTTTTTGCTTTCTGTGAGGTTATTTGTAACTTCTTATTTAAAATTTTTTTGTTTTTATTGATTTGGGCCTTGATGAGTCTAGCTAAAGTTTTGTCAATTTTGCTTATTTTTTTTAAAAAAATCAGGTCTTAGTTTCATTTTAAAAAAAAAAAAAAATTTAGTCTCTTTTTCCATATATTTCTACTCTGATCTTTATGATTTCTTTCCTTCTATTAACTTCGGGATTTGTCTATTTTCTTTTTCTATTTCTTTTAGGTGAATAGTTAGATTGTTCTTTGAGATTTCTCCTCTTTCCTGCTGTAGGCTTCTATTGCTCTAAACTTCCCTCTTAGAACTGCTTCTGCTACATCCTGTAGATACCTGGAGGAGGGCGTGGCACCCTGCTCCAGTCTTCTTGCCTGGAGAATCTCCATGAGCAGAGGATGGTAGGCTATGGTCCATAGGGTCACATAGAGTCAGACATGACTGAAGTGACTTAGCATGCATGCATAGATTCTAGGTCATTTCATTTTTGTCTTAATTTGTCTTCAAGCATTTTAAAATTTCTTCTTTCAGTGGTTCATTGGTTGTTTAGTGTCAGTTTTTTTCCCCCTATAGTTGATTTCTAGTTTCATAGTGCTGTATCCAGAAAAATTTCTTGACATGATTATACTATTATTACTATTTTACCCAGTTCTCCATCCACTGCATAGCCATACATTTAAATATAACAGCTGTATCAAGTTGTATAACATGTGACTTAAACCCTCTCCTCTAGGCTTCAGAGTATTTGCTAAAAATATGTGTTGCACTGTCCTGAAGATAATACATGTGAGCAAAATTTGAAAAAACCTGTTTGCCTAGGTAGATTTCTTTTATTGAATGACCAATAGAATTCCCAAAAGTCTAAAATAGTCAGCAAGAAGGCATAAGGTGATATCTTTCTATATTTCTACACCAGAAGTGTTGGTAGAATTTTAACCTCCATTTGTTCTCCAACTCTAGATATCACACTGATAGAAAATATATCAAGTCACAAGGATCCTATAGATAGCACTAGTCTTGATGTGTTTATAGTACAAGTGAGACGTTGACTCAGAATCTTACCCACTTCTGGTGACCTTAGTTAGTGAGGAAATGTTTTCAGAGGTATGCAACCTCAATGAAAACCCATGGAGTTGTTCACATAGTGTTAACTATCTTTTATGTCTCGGTTCATGATACCCAATGGCTTATATGAGAGTTGCTTTCTCACCCAAATTTCCAACCAGGAATGAAAACTGTTACTACATTAGTTAAAAGTTCACAGAAAAGAACCAATCAGGTGAAGATGTATTGTTTGTGGACAAATTCTCCCCAATATCTGTTTCTAAGGCAAGTGTTAGAAAAAAAAAAATGAGATAATTAATTCCTAGGGGGACAAAGCCTTAGATATTAATAGAAAAATCAGTCCTTTAACATTCTCAGTATCATCTTTAAATACTAAGATTCAAGAAGAGGCTATTTTCTTATTTTAAGAGCAGAATAAGAGGAGTTTATTAAGTAATGAAATATTTGTATTTCTTGTTGTGGAATGATGAATCTAAGTGCTAAAGAGCCAAAGATTCTCCTTAGCACCTAGAAAGTTTGGGTTTCAAATTTATCATAGCATTTTATTTTCCTTTGATGTGAATTTCCAAGGCACTGGAGCTTTGCAAATGTGTGCTGAATCCGTTTGAATAAATCTGTGCCGTCTTGACATTCTCTGCTTCCTGTAGAATTGTCCAGTCAGTGGGAAGATTTGAGAAACATCCATTACATGACATGATGCTTGAGCAGCTACAAATAATGATTGTTTCTTATTCCTGAATACACTGATCATTCTTCTTAAGGACAGAGGCCACCATAGTAAGTTAACTAGCACTGTTGATTTTTAATCTGGTTTTTACATTTCCATTTTATTCTAAGGTGTTTAGAGTCAAAATCATTAAAGTTTTCCTTCCTGATATTGATGGTTTTAGATGTTTTAGGATATTTTACAGAAATATTTATTATTCTTACTGTTTATGGGTTTAACTGTAATTAATAAGGGATAGGTTTATGATTTATGGATTCCCATGGAGAATCCATGGGAGAGAGAAGGACAGCATTTGGATTCTGTTATTGAAGAAAAAGCTTAGTTAAAAAACCGAGATCCAAAGAGAAAATGAATTAAAATATGTCATTAAAAATGTACCCTCTGCTGTGATTGGGAGTCTTTATTAAACTCCAAGCTCAAAGGCTATTTTATTCTAATTCTATTCAAACTTGGTGGATCTTGTTAGATCTTATTTTTGCTTCAGTGGATGTGGTCCCAGTAGCATGATTGAATTTCTGTTCCTCTGAACTGGACTTCCCTGGTGGCTGAGTGGTAAAGAATCCACTTGCCGAAGAAAGAGATGCAAGAGATGCAGGTTTGATCCCTGGGTTGGGGAGATCCTTTGAAGTAGGAAATGGCAGCCCACTCCAGTGTTCTTGCCTGGAAAATTCAATGGACAGAGGAGCCTGGTGGACTGCAGTCCATGGGGTCACAAAGACTTGGACATGGCTGAACACACACACACACATGACCTTAGACTTACATCTTTTTCTTATAGAGTCAAAACAGGTATTGCTAAATATGAGAAATGAAAGCTAATTCTTGTTGTCACCTTGTGGTGATTTTTTTTCCTTGTATACACTCACCTTAAGGTGTCTGAACAGAGTAAGATGTGGTGCTATGGGAAAAAAGGTACTGTTTTGGGCTTTAGAAGACTTGGATTCTTGTGTTCTACTAATCAGTTAGCTGTGTTTCTCTCTGGGTCTCAGTTTCCTCATCTTTAAAGAGGATCAGGACATTTGGTCCCATCACGTCATTACAAATAGATGGGGAACCAATGGAAACAGTGACAGATTTTATTTTCTTGGGCTCCAAATCACTGAAGATGGTGACTATAGCCATGAAATTAAAAGATGCTTGCTCCTTGGAAGAAAAACAATGACCAACCTAGACAGCATATTAAAAAGTAGAGACACTACTTTGCAAACAAATGTCCATCTAGTCAAGCTATGGTTTTTCCAGTAGTCATGTATGGATGTGAGAGTTGGAACATATCACAGCACTGTTTACAATAGCCAGGACATGGAAGCAACTTAGATGTCCATTAGCAGATGAATGGATAAGAAAGCTGTGGTACATATACACAATGGAATATTACTCAGCTATTAAAAAGAATACATTTGAATCAGCTCTAATGAGGTGGATGAAACTGGAGCGTATTATACAGAGTGAAGTAAGTCAGAAAGAAAAACACAATACAGTATATTAACACATATATGTGGAATTTAGAAAGATGGTAATGATGGCCCTATATGCGAGATAGCAAAAGAGACACAGATGTAAAGAACAGACTTTTGACTCTGGGAGAAGGCGAGGGTGGGATGATTTGAGACAATAGCATCGAAACATGTATATTATCATATGTGAAATGGATCGTCAGTCCAAGTTCGATGCATGAGACAGGGTGCTCAGGGCTGGTGCACTGGGATGACCCTGAGGGATGGGATGGGGAGGGAGGGTCAGGATGGGGAACACATGTACACCCATGGCTGATTCATGTGAATGTATGGCAAAAACCACCACAATATTGTAAAGTAATCAGCCTCCAATTAAAAAAAAAAAAACAAACAAACCAGCCAGAGACAATATGTAACTGAAGAAGCATGGCTGTGATCCAGTTAAATTTTATTTATTGACTGAAAAAAAAAATAATATGCATGAAGTAAAAAAAAAAAAAAAGAAAAAAAAAAGAGAGAGTTGGAACATAAAGAAAGCTGAGTGCAGAAGAATTGACTCTTTTGAACTGTGGTGTTGGAGAAGACTCTTGAGAGTGCCTTGGACAGCAAGGAGATCAAACCAGTCCATCCTAAAGGAAATAAGTCCTGAATATTCATTTGATGATTTGATGCTGAAGCTGAAACTCCAACACTTTGACCACCTGATGCAAAGAACTGACTCATTTGAAAAGACGCTGATGCTGGGAAAGATTGAAGACAGGAGGAGAAGGGGACAACAGTGGATTAGATAGTTGGATGGAATCACCGACTCGATGGACATGAATTTGAGCAAGCTGCAGAGTTGGTGATAGACAGGGAGGCCTGGCGCACTGCATGCAGTCCATGGGGTCTTAAAGAGTCAGACATGACTGAGGGACTGAACTGAACTGAATTGATGATATGATAAAATGCAAAGTACTGGGAGATTTTTTGTACACAAAATTTTAGGTCTTGTCCAATCGACCCTGGATCCCATTAACATCTTTCACTGTATTTCATAGGTTAGCGAAAGAACGGCCATGGATTTCCTGTGGTCACCAGTGGCCATGTCTAAACTCTGGCATTGCTGATTCCCAGAAGTAAGCTGGATTCCTCCTGGAGAGGCACTCAGTAGTGAAGAGCTAGAGACAGGCATTCTGGATTTGAATGCAGTCTTCTCTGTTAGGTTATCCATCATCATTACTTTGGGCAAGTCATTCATCTTCTGTAACCACAGTTTCTTTTTTACAATACAGACAACAGTACACCAACCTCACAAGGATCATTTTGAAGACCACGTAGATGTAAAGTATAGCATAATGCCTAGTACATTGTGAAACTCAGCAAAACTAACAGTTATTATAGGAATGCCATGGTGTAAAAAATAAATCTCTGCATTCTATAAAGATTAAGAAAAAGCAGACTTATAGTTAAAGTGTATTAACCAATGTTTGAGTATATTGAATTTAAGCAAGTAACAAAGATTTCCCTGCTTAAGAAGTAGTTTGTCTGCTGAAGTTCTTACCTCTCAATTGCAGTCTGGGTGCCATTTTATTGAAGGTCAAGATTATTTTGCTGTCCATAACTTTTGTCCATTTCTCATTTTTCCAAAATTATGAGTATTAGAGAATACGAGTGAAAATAGGAACAGAATTGGTCTCTGGACTAAGACAAAAAAAAAAAAAAAACACCCTGAAAATTATCCTGTGTTTGGGTCTGTCAATTAACAGAGGACATCAAAAATGTGCACTGAGTTTGACATAGGCCAGGTTGTTTTGTTTGTGAGTTGGTTATTGTGTTGTGTGGGATAAAAGGAGCTGATATAAACTGTAAAAGAGAACTGTTTTAAAACTAACTGCTTCAAAGTTTGCAAGAAGCTGAGGTAATAAGTGAAATAATGAGAACGAATGAGTTAAGTTCAGGATTTTCTGTCTGATTTTGATCATGAAATCCAACCTTTGGTGCAGACCATTGGGAAAGCATAAAAATATACCAGTTGGTTCTTGGTTCTCCCAGCTGTCATCTTCTCTAGAGAAGAGTTGGCAATTAGAAGTGCACACAGAATTTCTTCTCAAGTGTTCTTGTCCCTGGAAGGATTCTCTGATGCCCTGGGCTATCCAGAAGAGAGCCCACTACCCTGGGGCTTGGAACTCTAAAGCTATCTTCTCAATGAAGACTTTGTGGGATCATCTGGAAGAGTTCCCTGGTGCAGAGAATCTGGGGCTTCCCTGGTGGCTCACATGGTAAAGCATCTGTGATGCGGGAGTCCTGGGTTTGATCCCTGGGTATGGAAGATCCCATGGAGAAGGGAATGGCAACCCACTCCAGTACTCTTGCCAGGAAAATTCCATGGACAGAGGAACCGGGTAGGCTACAGTCCATGGGATCACAAAGAGTCGGACAAGACTGAGTAACTTCATTGGAAGAGTTACCTCATTATGTACATTGCCCACTTGTAACATAGGCAATTCATTTTACCCTTCATTGCCTTTTTGCTTTAAAAATAGATAAATATAAAGAGAATAATGAAATCTTAGTTATTGTAAAATGAAAAGATTAATAATGACAATACTTAGTTGTATGCATGTTGTTAAGTTACTTCAGGCATGTCCGGCTCTTTGTGACCCTATGGACTGTTGCCCACCAGGCTCTTATGTCCATGGGATTCTCCAGACAAGCATTCTGGAGTGGGTTGCCATGCCCTTCTCCAGGGGATCTTCCCAACCCAGGGATCAAACCTGGGTCTTGATGTCTTTTACGTCTTCTGCATTGGCATGCAGGTTCTTTACCACTAGTGCCATCTGGGAAGCCCACTTAGTTATATATATTACCTTAACTATATATATATTACTATATGTATTACCTTAACTATATATATATATTACTATATGTATTACCTTATTGACTTGACTAATACATGTATTCCTCATCAAGCAAATTGAAATAGACTTTGCATTAAAGTGATCTGGTTGATGACTGAGACTAGGCTTATTACCTGTTAGTATTAATGACATATGTTAAAACTAGTGATCAATAATTTTTAGATGGTAGACTGAAGACAGTATCTAGGATGACTAAAAGTGGTCCATGGGGCAGCTCAGGCAGACTTACCCCTGCCCTGATCCTCTAAAGCTATTAGAGTCAGTGAGGCCCTCATTCTACGTTCATTTAGTGAGCTGATAGCAACAACTTTATGAACACATTAAAGCAACCTCCTCAAATATTAATATATTCAGATCATATATTTTGGGGTCCCACAATGTGCCACTACACAACTTCCTATGTTTCTTTTCCCATACATATACCATTTAATTAAAAAAATTCATTGTTTCAACCTAAGGCCTCCAAGGGAAAAAAAAAAATAACATGTAAGTTATATTTATTTTCCAATTAAAATTAGTAGTGCAAGCTCCAGAATTTTGAAAACTATTAAAAAATGTAAAAAAAAATCTAAGAGAGTCAATTAAGAGAAATTTTGGTGCATGGGTTACTAGACAGTTTGGGGAAAAGAAGGAATCATTTGTGATATTGTCAGAGTACTGTTAAAAGGTAGTATTTTGTAGTAATTCATTCTTTTATATTCCCTTTTTCTTTCTTTCTTTTTTAAAGGTAAAGTGCTCCTTGCCAGAGTTTTTTATTAGCCACACCACATAGATGGAGAATGAAAGGAATGTGACTGTGTTCATTCTAGTAGGTCTTACACAGAACCCCCAAATGCAAAGAGTAGTGTTTGTGGTGTTTTTGGTCTTGTACATGATAACCCTCTCAGGCAACCTGCTCATTGTGGTCACCATCACCACCAGCCAGGCTCTGAACTCCCCCATGTACTTCTTCCTGACCCACCTTTCCTTGATAGACACAATTTACTCTTCTTCTTCAGCTCCTAAGTTGATTGTGGACTCCCTTCATGAGATCAAGACAATCTCCTTTAATGGCTGTATGGCTCAAGTCTATGCAGAACACACTTTTGGTGCTGCTGAGATCATCCTGCTGACAGAGATGGCCGATGAGCGCTACGTGGCCATCTGCAGACCTCTGCACTACATGCCATGGTGAGCGCAGGCTGTGCCTCCTCCTGCTGGGGTGGCCTGGACCGGAGGATTTCTCCACGAAGCGTTCAGATCCCCTTTACAGTCCGGCTGCCTTCTGTGGCCCCAGTGTCATAGACCACTTCATGTGTGACTTGTACCCTTTGTTGAAGCTTGTCTGCGTGGACACCCACATCCTTGGTCTCTTTGTTGCTGCCAACAGTGGGTTCATCTGCCTGTTAAACCTCCTCCTCCTGTTGGTCTCCTATGTGGTCATCTTGCGCTCCCTAAGGGCTCACAGTGTGGAGGGGAGACGCAGAGCCCTTTCTGCATGTGTCTCTCACATCACGGTGGTTGTTTTGTCTTTTGTGCCCTGTGTGGTTGTGTATCTTCGCCCAGTCGACACTCTGCCCATTGATAAAGCTGTTGCTGTCTTTTACACTATGGTGGCCCCTATGTTGAATCCTTTAATCTATACTCTCAGAAATGCTGAGGTTAAACGTGCTATGAAGAAACTCTGGAGAAAGAAAGTGACTGCAGATAGTGATTAAAGAGATTCACTGAGCTTTATAGATAGAAGTAAAACAGATAATCTCATCCAATCCTCTTGATCTATAGATGAATACATTGACTCTAAAAGGGACTGAATAATAACTGCAGATAGCCCTGAATGATGGAATAGCCTGGCATGCTGCAGTCCATGAAGTTGCTAAGTATTGGACTTAGGGACTGAACAACAACTTAAGCACATACCTTGGTTAGACTGGAATCCAGGTTTACTTTCTCCCATCCCAGACTCTCCTCATCACAACTTAATGCTTTTTAATCAATATTTATCTTTTATATGATTATCTCAAATGTCTTCAGAAGCTACAAGCTAAGAACCTAGAATATTGGATTGGTATTCAAATTGTCTTATGTAACATGGAGATGGTGGTTACTACTGATTATTGAAAATAAAATGTTAAAAACATTCATTTGTTTTGAACTCAATATAAATTCTTTTGTGGAATTTTCTTGTTCGTTGAATCTTTGTTGTGCAGTGAAAAGAAATAGTGTTTCTCAAATGCTTATAAAGCTGGCATTGTGTTTGTTATTTTACATATGGTATCAGTTGAAGTCCAGCCAGGAGACAGACCACAGTGCAGTTTGAATAGAAAGACTTCACATACAATAAATGATTGTATCAGGGTATTAACTACAAAGAGCTTCCTTGGTGGCTGGGTGGTAAAAATTCTCTTCCCAGTGCAAGAGACATGGATTCGACCCCTGGGTTGGGAAGATCCCGGGAGAAGGAAATGAAAACCCGCTCCAGTACACTTGCTTGGAAATCCCATTGACAGAGTGGCCTGGTGGACTACAATCCATGGAGTTGCAAGAGAGTCAGATACTACTTAGTGACTAAATGAAAACAGCTATTAATTATAACAGGGTGTAATGAGCTCTCTAAAGAAGGACCTGGGGCTGAGAGATGAATTTGCAAGGAAGTAACATATTTAGAATGTTGGGATTCTAGTCTTATGGAGAAGGTGTAGTTGTTGCCCATTGAATGGTGGAAAAATTTAACTGGATTGCCTTGGGCAAGAAATAATTCACGATGGCTGAAGAGAGGCTGGCAGGCATGAAATGTTTCTGGGGCTGGCGAGATGGAGCCTTTCACTGCAGTGCTGGCTGGCTGGGGCTCATGAACAAGGAACTATGACCTTGAGTGGCGAGCAGAAAAACCCATTTTGGGTGTAGGTGGAGCCAGGTTGGCAGAAAACACAACCCACTCCAGTATTCTTGCCTGGATAATTCCATGGACAGAGGAGTTCGTGGGCTACAGCCCATGGGGTTGCAGAAAAGTCAGATAACACTGACCAACTAGCCGAGTGATCACTGATCTCACTAATCCTTCCAGTAAAGATGCACAGACTGAGATGAGCAATCACTTGCAGGCAGTTATTTTAGAACAGATTTAAGCATCTTTGCTATTTAAACTTTTAGCTCTGTAACAGAATAAAAAAAATGAAAAGAGAATTTATCAGAATCTGTTGCATGCAGCTGAAGCTGCTCAATGCAACTAAATAGAATATGAAATTTTTAAAGGTATGAAAACAACTAATGGGAACTAGCATAAAATTTTGGGAATTTGAACAAAATCTGTACTTTAATTAATAATACTGTATCACATGTTAATTTCCTGTTTTTTTTTTTTACAGCATAGTATTTCTCAGAATTGGATCAAAAGTTTCAAGCCTCATTAATTTTTTTTAATCACTAAGATAATACACTTTCTAGACTTGTAGTAGTAATAGTAGATGGCAGAATAAATGAAACTATTATCAAAATTTTTAGTGAATTATTCTGTTAGAAATATTTTCTAATTTTCCTTCTTATGGATTCTTAGATGGGCTTCTTAGATGGCTCATCAGTAAATTATCCACCTGCAATGCAGGAGACCCAGGTTCGATCCCTGGGTCAGGAAGATGTCCTGGAGAAGTAAATGGCAACTCATTTCAGCATTCTTGCCTAGAAATCCCATGAACAGAGAAGCCTGGTGGGGTATGGTCCATGGAGTCACAAAAGACTCGGACACGACTTACAGACTATACAATAACAACAACGACTCCTTAGATCCCCCCATCATTTAAAGGTGAACATTCAGTTTCCAGAAACATGGGGTTTTAAAAGAAACTTTGATATTAATTTCTTGTGTAAATGCTTTCTTCTCTGCAATCACTCCCTGTACTTTCTCAGTCTTTCAAGTTTCCTGAGGCTTTCAATGGTTAAGTCAAAGATCTCTTGGTGAATGTCACATTGCACTTGCAGTTATGTGGGTTATTGTCAAATATCTTTTAATATTGATTTCTAGCATAATTCAACACTTATAAGAGAACAGACTCAGTATGATTTCAATTCTTTTATACCATGAAATTCTTGCACCTTGTTTTATGCCTCTGGATATCTTCCAGTGTCTTCTGGTTTATAGTCTATGGGAACTTGAATAGAATTTGTATTTCACTGTTGTGTGAAAATTGTATAAATCTTTATTATATTGAATTGGTTAATAGTGCTTTTCATTTCTACTTTGTCCTACTTTTCTGCCTATTAATTCTATTATTTTTTGAGAGCTTGATAAAAAGAAAATAAAATAAAAATCTAAATTTATCTGTTTAAAAATAATTGTAATTTATAGTGGAACTATATGTAATTTTGCTCTGTATTTTCTAAGTCTCTTGTAAGTGTGCTATCACACTTTCATAATTAAAAAAAAGATAAAGACTAACTCTACCAAATATCGTTGAGGATGTGAATTAACTGAACTTTTATACATTGCTGTAATGTATACATAAAATGAAAATTGATACAGGCACAAAAAGCTTTTAACTCTGAATTGTCATGGATCAGTAAATATGTGTGCGTGCTAAGTTGTTTCAGTCGTGTATGACTCTTTGCTACCCTATGGGTGGTAGCCCATCAGGCTCTTCTGTCCATCAAATTTTCCAGGCAAGAATGCTGAAGTGAGTCGCCATTTCCTTCTCCAGGGGATTTTCCTGACCCAGGGATCAAACCCATGTCTTTTACATCTCCTGCGTTGTGGGTGGGTTCTTTACCAGTAATGCCACCTGGAAAGAAGTGTAACACTCTTCAAAGTATAAATGAAGGGTCTAGTCTTTTCTCCATCGTCAAAGAGCTTATAGAGTCAGAGTTTGGCACCAGGATAGGGGCAAGCATATCTAGAGAAGGCGAAGCTTTGGAAAAATTTGAAGTAGATAGTATCCAGGGACAAAACCGGAAATGATATCCAAAGGTGAATGAAATTTCAACATGGCAGAAAGGCAAAATCATACATAAGTCAACAAGATAGATAACAGACACCAAGCCACACAAGATGCTTAAGAGCAGTGGGAAAAAACTAGAACTTGGAGAATTTTATGGTGCGGAACTCTGTGGTGTTTTCCAACTCATTCTATAATTGTAAGGAAATTAATAATAATGCCAGTTGGTACAGGGACAAGGTCAGTGAAACTGGTGTTATTGGTTTTAAACCTTCACGTAGATTCCCACTGAGCATGATCAGATGGGCCCAGGGGTTAGTTAAGCAGCCTTAACAAATGGTGTCTCTGCTCAGCTGACTCAATGGACGCGAGTGTGAGCAGACTCCGGGAGGTGTGGAGGGCGGAGGAGACTGGCGTGCTGCCGTCCACGGGGTGGCAGAGAGCTGGACACAGCTTAGCGGCTGAGCAACAGGAATCACAACAGCCACGCCACGCTTCGTTGCTTTTGTTAAAACACTTCGTTGCCTATGTTGAACGTTTTTTCTTCGTAATTCCATTTCTTATTTCACAGGGAAATTTTAATTCTCATGAAAAACATAAAAAGCTGTTATTTTATCAGATACATCTCATCTCCCTTTGCATCTAAGCATCCATGTTGCTCAGGCCATCCTGTTTCCATCATCAACTCATTTCTGCATGGTTTTTGTACTTTGTCATATTGCTAATCATTGCCATCAACAGTCAGAGATAATGTCATTCATGTTCATGATTTTTATGAACGGTTTGGATTTATGAAGATAAAAGTCACAAACACTGGTACTCTAAGTATAGACATTATATTATATAACAATTTAATCATAATTTTCTTCTAACATTTTAAAATGAAAATAATTTTTTTATATGTGGAGATACATGTATAATATTTATTTTTTCATTAGCCTAACTTGGAGGCACACGTTTCTACAAATCCTTATAGTTCTCATAAGAACTATACCTTTGCATTAAGTTTTGAGATTGAAAGTATGAATCCTCCAACTTTATTCTTCACTTTTCAGATTTTTTTTGTTTTGTTTTGATTATTTGGGATTTCTTGCAATTCCATATGAAACTTCTCTACAATTTCACACAAATTTTAGTATTTGCATTTCCATTTTTGCATAAAATGGCTTTTGATAAAGATTGCATTAAATATGCACTCTAGGGGATATTGTTATCTTAATTATATTAAGTCTACAAGGCTATGAATACAGGGTACGTTTGTATTTACCTGTGCTTAGTCGCTTCATTCGTGTCTGACTCTATGCAGCCCCGTAGCCTGTAGCCCACCAGGCTCCTTTGTCCAGGGGATTCTCCAGGCAAGAATACTGGAGTGGGTTGCCATTTCCTCCTCCAGGGAATTTTCCTGACCCAGGTATCAAAGCTGTGTCTCCTGAGTCTCCTGCATTGCAGGCAGATTCTTTACCCACTGAGTCACCCTATGTCTTCTTTAATTTCTTTTAGTGATTTTTTTAGTTTTTAGTGTACAATTCTTCCCCCACTTTGGCAAATTTATTCCTAAGTATTTTATTGTTTCTGATGGTACTGTCAACATACTTATTTTCTTAATTTTGTTTTTAGACTATTAATTCCTAGTATATCAAAATATAGCTTATTTTGTATTAAAGCTTATAGTTTCTTCGTGTGTGTGAGGATCCCTCAGATTTTTTTTTCTTCATAATAAGATCATGTCATTTGTTAGTATAGTTTTACTTCTTCCTTTCCAATTTGTATGCCTTTTATTTCTATTTCTAGTCTAGTTTTTCTGACATTAATCTTCAGGAAAATATTAAATAGAAGTGATGAAAGGGAGAATGTTCTGATTTTATGAGGTAAGCTTTCAGCTTTTCACCATTAAGTATGAGTCTTAGTTATGGGTCAAACCTTTCAGATATGTCCAGGACTGGAAAAGGTCAGTTTTCATGCCAATCCCAAAGAAAGACAATGTCAAAGAATGCTCAGACTACCGTATAGTTGCACTCATCTCATATGCTAGCAAAGTAATGCTCAAAATTCTCCAAGCCAGGCTTCAGCTGTACATGAACCTTGAACTTCCAGATGTTAAAGCTGGATTTAGAAAAGGCACAGAAACCAGAGATGAAAATGCCAACATCTGTTGGATCATTGAAAAAACACGAGAGTTCCAGAAAAACATCTACTTCTGCTTTATCAACTATGCCAAAGCCTTTGTGTGAATCACAACAAACTGTGGAAAATTCTTAAAAAGATAGGAACACCAGACCACCTGACCAGTTTCCTGAGAAATCTGTATGCAGGTCAAGCAGCAACAGTTAGAACTGGACATGAAACAATAGACTGGTTCCAAATAGGAAAAGGAGTACATCAAGGCTGCATATTGTCGCCCTGCTTATTTAACTTATATGCAGAATACATCTTGAGAAACGCTGGGTTGGAGGAAGCACAAGCTGGAATCAAGATTGCCAGGAGAAATATCAGTAACCTCAGATATGCAGATGACACCATCCTTAAGGCAGAAAGTGAAGAAGAACTAAAAAGCCTCTTTATGAAAGTGAAAGAGGAGAGTGAAAAAGTTGGCTTAAAGCTTAACATTCAGAAAACTAAGATCATGGCATCCGTTACCATCACTTCATGGCAAATAGATGGGGAAACAGTGGAAATAGTGGCTGACTTTATTTTTCTGGGCTCCAAAATCACTACAGACTGCAGCCATGAAGTTAAAAGATGTTTACTCCTTGGAAGAAAAGTTATGACCAACCTAGACAGCATATTAAGAAGCATAGACATTACTTTGCCAACAAATGTCTGTCTAGTCAAGGCTATGGTTTTTCCAGTGGTCATGTATGGATGTGAGAGTTGGACTATAAAGAAAGCTGAGCACTGAAGAATTGATGCTTTTGTACTGTGGTGTTGGAGAAGACTCTTGAGAGTCCCTTGGACTGCAAGGAGATCCAACCAGTCCATCCTAAAGGAGATGGGTCCTGGGTGTTCATTGGAAGGACTGATGCTGAAGCTGAAACTCCAATACTTTGGCCACCTGATGCACAGAGCTGACTCATTTGAAAAGACCATAATGCTGGGAAAGATTGAAGGCGGGAGGAGAAGGGGACAACAGAAGATGAGATGGCTGGATAGCATCACCTACTCGATGGACATGAGCTTGAGTAAACTCTGGGAGCTGATGATGGACAGGGAAGCCTGGCCTGCTGCAGTCCATGGGGTGGCAAAGAGTCTGACATGACTGAGTGATCGAACTGTAACTACATAATCTGTTTATCTCAAATGTCATCAGAGGCAAAAAGGTAAGAATCTAGAATATAAAATTGCTATTAAATTGTCTTATTATATAACACTGAGATCTTGGTTACTGCTTATTATTGAAAATAGCATGTTTAATATTTATTTATTTTGGACTCAATATAGATTCTTTTATGGAATTTTCCTGATTATTGCATCTTGGTTGTACAGTGAAAAGAAATATTGTTTCTCATTGCCCCTATGGATGGCACTCTTTTTGGTATTTTCCATATCGTATCAGTCTCAGCCAGGGTCCAGCCCGGAGACAGTCCACAGTGCAACTTGGACAGAAAAAGTTCACATGCAGTTATTAATTATAGCAGGGTATTATCTATAAAAGGGTAATAAGGTCTTCCCTGGTGGTTTAATGGTTAAAAATCTGCCATGTGATGCAGGGGACATTGATTGATCCCTGGTGCAGGAAGATCCCACATGCCATGGAGCACCTCAGCCCACGTGCCACACCTTCTGAGCCTGTGCTCTTGAACCTGGGAATCACAACTACTGAGCCCACTGCAACTACTGAAGCCTGCGTGCCCTAGAGCCTGTGCTCCACAACAAGAGAAGCCACTGCAATGAGAAGCCCATGTACCGCAGCAGAGAGCAGCCCCAGCTGGCTGCAAGAGGAGAAAGCCCATGTGCAGCACCAGAGGCCCAGCACAGACAAAATAATTAAATAAATCTATTTTTAAAGGGAGGAAGGTAATGAGTTCTACAAAGAAGGACTTCCACTGAGAGATGAGTATCCAAAGGAATACATTTATTTTTTTATTTTTTATTTTTTTTTTAGGAATACATTTAGAATGTGAGCATCCTCCCCAAACTTGTGATTCCAGTCTCATGGAGAAGGTGTAGCTGCTATCCATTGAATGGTGGAAAAGTTTGACAGGGTTGCCTTGGTCCAGAACTATTTCTTGATCGCTGAAGAGGTTGGCAGGCATGAAATGTCTCTGGAACTGGCAAGACAGGAGCCTTCACTGCAGCGATGGTTGACTGAAAGTCATGAACAAGGAATTAAGGCCTTGAGGGACAAGCAGGAAAAACCCATTTTGGGTGCAGGTGGAGAAAGCCTGGCAGAAAACACCCCTCTGATAGCACAGACGGTAAAGTATCTGTCTATGATGCAGGAGACCCAGGTTTGATCCCCGGGTGGGGAAGATCCCCTGGAGAAGGAAATGTATTCAGCATTCTTGCCTGGAGAATTCTATGGACAGAGGAGCCTGGCGGGCTACAGTCCATGGGGTCACAAAGAGTTGGACACGGCTGAGTGACTAACACACGCACACAGTACATCTAGGCTGAGTTGGAAGATTGATGACTGGGGTGCCTGTGCAGTTGATTGGAATCCCCCTGTAGACGGGCCACTGCGACCCAAGGGGAAAGTGTCCGTGGACGTGTCAGTAAAAGCGGAGGAAGCACCAGTGGGTGCCACCCCTCCTGCCTCCCGCGATTGTAACACACACAGTGTTGAAAGCTACAGAGCCAGAACAAGATGAAAAAGAAACATACTTAATCCAGAAGGAGATGCCTCTTGGAACACGTCTCCTGATCAAGCTTAACATCATGTCAGGTCAAGGACAGCGAGAAATGCTTACAGGATCCATTTTCATTAATATGGAGTCGGTAATAATGGGTTTATATGTAGCTCAGAGGCAATTAATTGATAAGTGGCATAAGAATTTTATCCTTAATTCTTTGAACCCATTTTCTATACACTGACGCTCAAATATATGGTGTAATATGACCAAGCCTTAAGTTAAAGTCAGAACTGAGATATATACTGGGATATGACTCTTTATCCTACATACTTTTTGCTTATTATACAGCTTTAAGTAAGACTTCCCTTTTTTGTTGGTAATAATTTTTTTTATTGTAAAACTTAAAAATAAGCAAGCATCTAATTTGTTGGAAGATTTATAATTTCATATAATTTCACTATTGGTTATGCTCTGGTACCTCATTAATTCTTCACTGAAGAACACAGGCAGAGATGAACAATCACTTGGAGGTGGTATAATAGAACAGATTTAAGCATCTTTGTTATTTAAATTTTTAACTCTGAGTTTTCATGGCTCAGTAAGTATGCTGTTGTGTTGTTGTTTAGTCCCTAACTCGCGTCTGACTCTTCTGTGACCCCATGGACTGCAGCCCTCCAGTCTCCTCTGTCCTTGGGATTTCCCAGGCAAGAATACTGGAGTGGGTTGCCATGCCCTCCTCCTGGGGAATCTTCCCAACCCAAGGATGGGACCCACTCAGATTCTTTACCACTGAGCCATGCGGAAAGCCCTTCTACTTACCTAGGTCTTCTTTAACTTCTTTTAGTGATGTTTTCAGTTTTTAGTGTACAGTTTATCCACCACTTTGGTAAAATTTCTTCATAAGCATTTTATTCTTTCTGATAGTTCTGCCTACATAACTATTTAAAAAAATTTTTTAAATTGTTAATTCCTAGTATATTGAAATATAGCTAGTTTTGTATTGATTCTAATAATTTTCTTGTGTGTGTGGATTATTTAGATTTTTTTTCTACATAAGATAATGTCATTCGTTAGTATAGTTTTACTTCTTCCTTTCCAATTTGTATACCTTTTATTTCTGTTTCTAGTCTAACTTTTCTGACATTACTCTTCAGGAAAATATTAAATAGAAGTGATGAAAGTGAACATGTTCTGATTTTATGAGGTGAGCGTTCAACCTTTCACCATTAAGTATGTCTTCATTATAGGAGAAACCTTGGCATATATTTGTTTCTGACATAGAGCATGTCAGCTTTCAGGAGCACTTTGTCCCAGGTCTTACTGTAAACTGTCACCTATCTGGTCATGTAATTGTTTTCAAAAGGCCATTCCACAATGTTATTCACCAAGTTTCTATTAAGTTCTTTTGTCTATAATTTGCAAATATTTCTTTGACTCTCTCTCTTCATGTTAGATGGATTTCCCTGGATGCAAATCCTGAGATGGGATTTTATGGAAGGAGAAGGGATTTAATGAAGCTATTGTGGTAGGAGAAGAAAGGATGTAGTCTAAACTAGATTCTGAATTCAGCCTGTAGTCACAAGAGCTCTAGAGTATAATTTTATGGGTCCTACACTCTGAGAAGGCAGGACCTAAATCTGTTTTTATTAGTCACTGAAGACCCAACAAATGTCCATTTGTCTGATTCATTATTTGAGCTCAAAAATATTTACTGATAAATGAATGAAGGACAGAGGAATAATGGAAAACATTTATTATGAAATTGCTTTGTATGTAGATATAGTCACAGATTAAAAAAGTTTTTAATAATGAAATGTTGCCAAAAGGTAAAGATTAACAGAGAAATATAATATGAATAGCTCATATATATATAAGATAATGAAATCTTGCTGAGACAGGAAAAACATCAAGGTAAATTATTTGCTCATATTGCTGATAATTTCAGTTTTCCTTTCTTTCTCTCAAAAAAAAAGAATAAAAGAAATTGTGAATTCCCTAAACAGTTCACCTAGAATTCTCAGAATCTGAATTAAATAAAGTTAAATAAAAGGTAGGAAAAAATTCTCTCAAATACAGTGCCTTTTTTTCCTCTTTATTTTTTTGAGATTTTATTTTGCTTTCACCTTTTATTTATTCATTCAATGTGTATTACTAAACAGAAATTGTGCTACTCTGAAGAAACTATCATAATATGCCAGGCAAGTTCTTTACGGACTATGACTGCATATTTAATAGATAGAAATTCCTATCTGACATCAAGAGTTTCTTTTATTTGAGTCATCACACTTATGGATGGTTTTCCAACCTAAGATGGTGACATGAACAATGGTAAGTGCTATGAAACCTACTAGGAAATTTTAAAAAAATCATGCAATCTCGATTCAACTATTATAAATGTTCAATGGACAATTTTATTATTAAATATATTTATGTTTAATTGGAGGATAATTGTTCTAATGTGTTCATCAAAACCCACTATTGTGTTGGGTTTTATAACAGTAAAATAGTTGCATGTTACAGCCAACAAATCACGATCAACTATAATATATAAAGTGAACAGTTGGCAATGAAAAGTTGTTGGATTTTTAGTTATAGTAGCAAAATGAAATGTACTATACATAATGTGTCCAGCATAGTCTCTGTCTCAATAAAAGGTAGTTAGTAATTATCTTCCCTTTCTATCATTTCTTGGCTATCTATGAAGGCACTCAGGACTTCGGTCAGGGAAAGGGGTCTGACTCTGATCACTGACTGGTGTATGTGCTTCGACACCATCCCTTTTCCTTCAATTCCACCACTTGTAAAATTGGAATAATAGCAACATTGTAACAATCTCTTTGTGTTGTTAGAGAGATTACTGGTAAATACTAATCTACTTAGTACTTCTTTCATTTTATTAGATGAAAAATCTATGAATCCACATACAAAGTTGAAACTAGTAAAAATAAACCTCAATTTGGGAGAATTTTCTAAAGATGGAAAGAATGGTTTTGATACATGTTTTTCTCTTTTTCTGAGAACTTATTTCTGTTCCCCTCAGTGCAGAATGTATAATTTGCAGTGAATAATTTACTTCTTTATTCTTTACATACTCCTTGTTGAAATCATCCAAAATACACTTTGACCTTTGTATCAGACGAATTAATGTTTGGCTCTAAAGCACATTTATAAGACACCTGAAGTAACTTTCCTACTACACAATTTCCTAATGGCATTTTCCATCTGGGCATTTCTCAAGGTATAGATTAAGGGATTTAACATGGGAGTTATCACAGTATAAAATACAGCAACTGCTTTATCAATAGGTAAGGTAGCTGCAGGTCTCATGTACACAAATATGCAGGGCACAAAGTATAAAATGACCACTGTGATGTGGGAGATGCAGGTGGAGAGGGCTTTTCGTCTTGCTTCCAAGCTGTAGGCCCTTAGGGAACGCAAGATGACCACATAGGAGACCAGCAGGAGAAGGAAGTTTAGCAGACAGATGAAGCCACTGTTGGCAGCAATGAAGAGCCCGAGAGTGTGGGTATCAGTGCAGGCAAGACTGAGCAAAGGGTTCAGGTCACACATAAAGTGGTCTACGACGTTAGGGCCACAGAAGGGTAAGTGGAAGATGAAGAGGATCTGTATGAATCCATGAAGAAAGCCTCCCACCCATGACACTCCCACTAGCAGCCCACATACCCGCCAGTTCATGATGCTTGTATAGTGCAAGGGCTTGCAGATGGCCACATAGCGGTCATAGGCCATCACAGTGAGCAGGATGACTTCAGCACCTCCAAAGAAATGTTCCCCAAAGATTTGGGTCATACATCCATTAAATAAGATGGTTTTCTTTTCATGGAGTGAATCTACAATCATCTTAGGGGCACACACAGAGGAGTAGCAGGCATCAATAAAGGAAAGATAGGCCAGGAAAAAGTACATGGGGGACCCCAAAGATGGGCTTGCAGTGATGGTGACCATGATAAGCACATTTCCTACCACAGTGATGATGTAGATGACAAAGAACACAGCAAATACAATTTTCTGCATCTTTGGATTCTCTGTGAGCCCCAGTAGAACAAACTCTGTCACATTGTTCCTGTTCTCCATGTGTTTCATGAAATGGTTTATTCCTGACCTAAAAGTGAGAGAGTTAATTCTTAGGTAGGTTGATAAGGAGTCTAGGGCCCTCAAAGAGAAATGGTCCAGGGCTCTGGAGGAGGAGAAAGATATAAACATCTTTTTCTACATTGCTTTGTCTTAGTCACATAAAATGTTCTTTCTTAAACTGAGGTTTTATGACAATAATCTTTAAAATTAACTTTCTTTAAGCCCATGTTTTTTTTCTTAAACTGAGTTTTCATGACAATAACTTTTAAAATGAACTTTCTTTAAGCCCAGAACTAATGATTACACAACAAGACAACTCATCTTGCTCAAGGGTAGGTTTTTCATTAAGCTCTGTACTAATGATTATGTAACAACAATGGCTCTTGCTCAAGGACATGTTTCTCCTTCTTAAGGGAACCTTCTGACTAATCTTGTTAAGACGTATGTTGTGGGAGTGGGTCTGGTAAGACCTTTCTATTGTCAGTTCTAATCTTTTGAATTTAAGATGTATGTTTTGGGAGTGGGTCTGGTAAAAGTATATAAGGCCTTGATAAGACTTGATAAGAGGCCCTCTCAGTCCCCCTTCTGATGTCTATGTTAGAAGCTTTTCTCTGTCCTTTTCATTGTAATAAGACTTCTGCCACACAAAGGCTCTGAGTGATCAAGCGTGGTCCCTGATTCTGAAGCTAAACCTCTTCTTTGGAGATCACAAATCCATCATTCACTGTCCAAAGCTATCAAAAGAAAACATAATTTTAATTTATGCATTCTTAAGCTTATTAAACTTCTTCATTCTAATAAGTAATAAATACCCAGACTTTACCGAGTGTGAATTCTTTCTTGTTTTTTTTTTTTTTTTAATGAAGAAACAATTCTGAGTTCTTAAGATTATTCCAATTACCTCCTAGGAGAAAATTCTTTTAATAATGTAGATGTGAGGAACTTCTGTAAACCCATGGGCCGGAGACTTTAATCATCTGAAATGGTTCAGAGTCTAACTTGAAGTCGTGTATTTCCCAGATAATGGCAATTAAGTGTGAAAAGAGGTAAAGGATGGATGTAAAGCTTAGGAATTTTCCGTTTACTCTCTAAGAAATGGGGGACCATGGAAGGTCATTGAAAATATGAGTGGAAGGATGAAAGAAATCTGATGAAGAGAGAATCTTGGATGTTACTCTACTAAAGATTTTGTGTGTCTTGGATGAAGTTGGCAGGTTTCAGTGAACGGGTGGAAGATGGAGAGAGAAACCACAGTAGCAAAGCACTTAGAATAGTTGAAACAGGAGTAACACTGCAGTGTGCATCTGCTAAGCTGCTTCAGTCCTGTCCATCTCTTTGCGGCCCCATGGACTCTAGCCCACCAGGCTCCTCCCTCCATGGGATTCTCCAGGCAAGAACACTGGAGTAGGTTGCCATGCCCTCCTCCAGGTTCTTCCCAACAGGTTGCTTTTGTTGTTTAGTTGCTAAGTCATGTCCGACTCTTCTGTGACCCCCATGGACTATAGCCGCTCCACACTCCTCTGTTCATGGGATTTTTCAGGCAAAAATACGGGAGCAGGTTTCTATTTCCTTCTCCATGGGGATCTTCCTGACCTAGGGATTGAACCCATGTCTCCTGCATTGGCAGGTGGATTCTTTACCACTGAGTCACCAGGAAAGCCCAAGAATGGGTACAAGAGCTAATTAAAAGTATTCATAATGCATGTTGACTAAACCTAATTACTTTGCAATAGGTATAGCATGTACATTCCAATGATTTTTTGCTATGTTCATAGTATACTATCACATGCTTTCTTTTCCCAGCAATAACAATTTGCATGGTTGGTATTGTATCATTCATTTTGCACATGAGGAAACAATCCCATAGACTAATGTTAATAGTTTAATAAAAATGCTAATATTAACTAAAACTGCACACTGAGTGTGCTCTAAGTGTTATGCAGACATTTGGTTTTAATACTTGATACAAACTTACAAGATGGTTACTATCATCATTTTTATGCTTATTTTACACATTAGGAAATAGAAGCATAGGGAAATTAAGGATTCTGTTCAAGGCCAAGCAGCTAAAAATTTAGGCAGGGCTAAGATTAGTTCAGATTATGCATCTTTATTTTTTGCTCCAAATCTTAATCCATGCTCTATACTGTCATGTTATAATAAACAATGGAGAACTAGTAACCTCCTTTTGAAATGACCATAATTATTATACTTTTGATTACTTTAATTCTACTTGAGAAGCAAATTTATACTGATAAATTTCATGTACTCACACACACATACACACACACACACACATTGATATCTCTGAACTCCCAAGTAGTAAGGAAACTGTGGTACTGAATTCATTGAATAGCCCTTTTGTTTTGACTTCTTCCTCAGACCTAACTCTCCCTTCTCTGATATCACTTCAAAGAATAGGACCCCAGATTTTTCTGCAAAATGTTGAGAAGGTCTATGCTGCTGGTTAAATGGTTTGGTTTGAGAATCAGAAAAGACCCAGTTTGAATCCTGGTTCTTCCAATTGTGAATTCTTTCATCTGAAGTACACTTCTTTGGTACCTTACATTCTTGTTTTATCAGCTATAAAGTTAGAATAATAATATCCACTTCATAGATCAATAGTTGAGTGATTATGTATGAACACACCCACCTGCTGTGGACACAAAAAGAACTTTTAGTTACTTTTGTGACTGCGTATACAGCTGTGGAGAATTAACATTTGGAGCAGTAATACAGAGAACTGTTTAACCATGCTTCAAGCTCCAGAAGAACTGCTACTAATTTTACTCTCAAAGAAACAACAGAGGCTGTTATTGTCCATAGCGGGTTTCCCCAGAAAGGGTCTCCATATTTGTACTTGATGAGACTACTGGTGATTTATGCTACTGATATTTGTAATTTTCTCTTTCATGTATGTGAAGTATAATTAAATTTTGTTTTTATCCTCATTATTAGTCCTGATCATTAAAGAAGATATTTCATGGCCAAGCATGGTGCCTGCTGTCATAGAGCTGGGTTCCTCAATTTCCTTAACCTCTTCAAGTCTCAAATTAAGTTAATATTTATGAATATCTTTTGAAAAATTGAAACTCAGATAAAATAATCTTTTACTATATTTGAAAAGTGTTGAAAAATAATGAGTTATACACATGAAGTAACAAATTAAAATAAGCATTAGCATTATTGAAAAACTTACCTTAGCTTTTCACATGATTTTAGTGATGTTTGAATGTGTTCAGGAGAAGTTCCATGTTCAAACTAACTTATAGCAAGTAACTTTCAGTATAAAAGGTGCAACACTTGAGAAGAGCTTGTTAACTCTGAAATGAACAGTTGTTAAGAAATTTTATACAGTGAACATGTATAAGTTCTTAGTATATCAATTATATCTCATAAAACCTGTTTTAAAAGATGAAAGGGCTCTTAGAAGTCTAAATCTTTCCATCTAGCTTCTAAAGCCTCAAATGTTCTTCACAGAAAACTTGCTTTCTGATTTTGAATTGAGAATGGGTTCATTGGAAATACTATGGAGAACTGATTTTGAATAAATGTCAGTGGTTCTGCAGCACAAGAAACAGAGTGTGAAGGAAGCATATTCAAATGGTTCTTTCTGCCCATGATGAATCTTGTTCTAGAAAGGTGAACAGCAACACAAAACTGGGTCAGAAAAGACCCAGTTTGAATCCTGGCTCTTCCAATTGCAAATTCTTTCATCTGAAGTACACTTCTTTGGTACCTTACATTCTTGTTTTATCAACTATAAAGTTAGAATAATAATATCCACTTCATAGATCAATAGTTGAGTGATTATGTATGAACACACCCACCTGCTGTGGACACAAAAAGAAATCTTGGATACTCATAGGTATTCAAAGAGGCTTTGATAAGGTCCAGGGACCATGTCTTATAGATGCTGCTTTCTCTCCTAGGAATTAATTATCTCATTTGATGGAAAGGCTCTGTTTAGAAGCAAGTATTCTGGAATGACAGTGTGGAGAAACACTCACTGTAAAGTGGGGAATAGTTTTTCCTCTACGTGTGCTTGGGAGTTCAGATGTGTTCGACTGTGATCCCATGGAGCCTGCCAGGCTTCTCTGTCTATGGAATTTTCCAGATGAGATTACATGCGTGGGTTGCCATTTCCTTCTCCAGGGGCTCTTCCTGACCCAGGGATCAAACCCACGTCTCTTGTGTCTCCTGCATCTGCAGGCAGGTTCTTTATGAGCTGAGCCAGTGGAGAAGCTCAGTATTCCCTTCACCTGGAACCTAAATCTGTGAGAGTCCCTCTTTTCTATCATCACCTGGATTGTTAAGAAAACTGAATGTCTTGTCAATAGCAAAGTGGCATAATTCCTGTGTGTGACATGTGATGTAGAATCCCCGTTGACTCCTGTCATAGGAGAGTTTGTATTTTCTTATCAATTATTAAAACTTTTTTGGAAACCATTATTGATTGCTTGAGAGCTAGATCACTGAAGACACACAATTAATGGCAGCCTTTTGAAAGTTCTTGAGTCTAAAAGCTGTTTTTCTTTCTCCCTTCCACCTCCTCCTCCAGATTTATTGATGTATCACAGACAAATAAAATTTTGTTTTTAAGGTGTATAACAGCATTTAGATATAAGTATACATTGTGAAATAATCACCACAATCAAACTATTGACATATTTATCAATCATGTTGTTACCATTTTTTGTGGTGATAACACGATCCATCCTCTTAGCAAAATCTGGGTGTACAATGCAATATTGTTAACTATAATCACATCACTGTATAGCATACTTCCAGAAATTATTCATCCTTACATAACTGAAATTTGTTTCCCCTTTTTCAATCTCTGCTCATTTCTCCCTCCCTGGCATTCTACTCTTTGCGTCTATAGGTTTGACTATTTAAGATTCCATATATAAGTAATGGAGCTTCCCAGATGGTGTTAGTGATAAAGAACCCACCTGCCAATGCAGGTGATGTGAGAGACAGGGGTTTGATCCCTGGGTAGGGAAGATGCCCTGAAGGAAGTCATGACAACCCACTCCAGGATTCTTGCTTGGAGAATCCCATGGACAGAGGAGCCTGGCAGGCTACATTCCATAAGGTTGCAAAGAGTTGGACACAACTGAAGTGACAGCAGGCACACACACATATAAGTAATATCATGTAGCATTTCCCTTGTCTACATGGCTTACTGTACTTACCGTAATGCTCTCCAGATTCATTTCATGCTCTTGCAAATGAAGTTTCCTTTTAAGGAAAAAACTATAATATTCTATTATATATATGTGCTTCGTATCCTGGAGAAGGAAAAGGCAACCCACTCCAGTATTCTTGCCTCAGAAATCCCATGGACAGAAGAGCCGAGTGGGCTACAGTCCATGAGGTCACAAAAGAGCTGACACGACATAGCGATTAAACACACACACCCGCCACATGATCTACCCATATATCTGACATATGTATTATTTCCGTATTCCAGTTATTGTGTATGAGCATGAGTCCAGATATCTCTTCAGCGTAATTGATTTTAATTCCTTTGTGTATATACCCAGAAGTGAGAGTGCTGAGTCAGAAGTAGTTCTAGTTTTAATTTTTGGAGAAATCTCCATTCTATGTTCTATAATTGCTTTGTCAGTTTACAAGGGTTTCCTTTTTTTCACATCTTTACCAACACTTGTTATTTTTGTGTTTTTTATAATTACCATGTAACTGTGACACCTCACTGATGTTTTGATTTGCATTTTCCTGATGACTAGTGACATTTAACACTTTTTCATTTACCTATTGGCCATTGTAAGTATTCTTTTGAGAAATTTCCTGTGCCCATTTTAAAATTAGGTTAATTGTTTTTTCACTATTGATTTATGCAAGTTCCTTATGTATACGGGATATTAACCCAGTATCAGACATGTGGCTGTGGCTGCAAATATTTTGCAATTCACTGGTTGCCTTTTTATTCCAGATGCTTCCTTTGCTGTGCAGGTTTTTTTTTTTTAATGCAGCCCCACTTTTCTACTTTTACTTTTGGTGTCATATTTGAAAAATCATTACCTAGACCAATGTCAAGATTTTCTCTGTGTTGTCTTCAAGTAATTTTTGTTTGTTTGTTTGTTTCCTGTCTCGTATTTAAGTCTAATCCATCTTGAGTTTTATTTTTTGTATACTCTGAGATAAGGATCTGATTTTCTTCTTCTGCATGTGGTTATCCAGAGTACACAAGCCATTACTGAAGAAATCATTCTTTTTCTGGACACCCTTGTGAAAGTTCAGTTGACTATGTATGTGGATGGCTTATTCCTGATTTAGAAATCAGGAATTGGTTGGTCTACAGTTCTATTCTTCTTACTCAAAGTAACTTGGGATATATATATGTATGTGTGTGTGTGTGTGTTTGTGTGTGTGTGACCTGTATGAGTTTTTGTGCAAATGCTGTTGTTCACTTCTCAGAGGGCTAAGTAGCCACAAAACCCAGAAGGCTCCATCTTACAGTACTTTTCTTTCTTTGTATGTATGAGTTTGTCAGTGTGAAATATTAGCAGTAAAAATGAGAACATAAGTCTAAACACAAGAGAGTTCCAATTGTTCTACATTCTTTTCATTTGTAGTTATTTTCCTTTGGATCTTGGTACTTTATTGTGGCTTTAATTTCTTGCTTCTCTGTTGCTAATTTTGTAGAGCACTGTTTTTCATGTTCTTACTTACCATTTATATATTTTCTTTTGTGATATTGCTGTTCATGTCCTTTGCACATTTAAAAATAGTTTTAAAATTATATAATACACATATAAAATATATACATATATATATCAGTTCAGTTCAGTTGCTCAGTTGTGTCCGACTTTTTGTGACACTATAAACAGCAGCATGCCAGGCCTCCCTACCATCACCAGCTCCTGGAGTCCACCCAAACCCATGTCCATTGAGTCAGTGATGCCATCCAACCATCTCATCCTCTGTCATCCCCTTCTCCTCCGGCCCTCAACCTTTCCCAGGATCAGGGTCTTTTCTGATGAGTCAGCTCTTCCCATCAGGTGGCCAAAGTATTGGAGTTTCAGCTTCAACATCTGTCCTTCCAATGAACACCCAGGACTACTCTCCTTTAGGATGGACTGGTAGGATCTCCTTGCAGTCCAAGGGACTCTCAAGAGTCTTCTCCAACACCACAGTTCAAAAGCATCAATTCTTCAGTGCTCAGCTTTCTTTATAGTCCAATTCTCACATCCGTACCTGACCAATGGAAAAACCATAGCCTTGACTAGACTGACCTTTGTGGACAAAGTAATGTCTGCTTTTTAATATGCTGTCTAGGTTGGTCATAACTTTCCTTCCAAGGAGTAAGCATCTTTTAATTTCATGGCTGCAATGACCATCTGTAGTGATTTGGGAACCCAGAAAAATAAAGTTAGCCACTGTTTCCCCATCTATTTGCCATGAAATGATGGGACCAGATGCCATGATCTTAGTTTTCTGAATGTTGAGCTTTAAGCCAACTTTTTCACTCTCTGCTTTCAGTTTCATCAAGAGGCTCTTTAGTTCTTCACTTTCTGCCATAAAGGTGGTGTCATATGCATATCTGAGGCTATTGATATTTCTCCCGGCAGTCTTGATTCCAGCTTGTGCTTCCTCCAGCCCAGCGTTTCTCATGATGTCCTCTGCATATAAGTTAAATAAGCAGGGTGACAATATACAGCCTTGACGCACTCCTTTTCCTCTTTGGAACCAGTCTGTTGTTCCATGTCCAGTTCTAACTGTTGCTTCCTGACCTGCATCCAGGTTTCTCAAGAGGCAGGTCAGTTGGTCTGGTATTCCCATCTCCTTCAGAATTTTCCACAGTTTATTGTGATCCACACCGTCGAAGGCTTTGGTGTAGTCAATAAAGCAGAAATAGATGTTTTTCTGGAACTACATTGCCTTTTCAATGATCCAGCAGATGTTAGCAATTTGATCTCTGGTTCCTCTGCCTTTTCTAAAGCCAGCTTGAACATCTGGAAGTTCATCATTCATGTATTGCTGAAGCCTGGCTTGGGGAATTTTGAGCATTACTTTACTAGCGTGTGAGAGGAATGCAATTGTGCTTTTGAGCACATTTGTTTGAACATTCTTTGGCATTGTCTTTCTTTGGGATTGAAATGAAAACTGACCTTTTCCAGTCCTGTGGCGACTGCTGAGTTTTCCAAATTTGCTGGCATATTGAGTGCAGCACTTTCACAGCATCATCTTTTTGGATTTGAAATAGCTCAACTGGAATTCCATCACCTCTACTAGCTTTGTTTGCAGTGATGCTTCCTATGGCCCACTTGACTTCACATTCCAGGATGTCTGGCTCTATGTGAGTGTGAGTGATCACACCATCATGATGATCTGGGTTGTGAAAATCTTTTTTATGCAGTTCTTCTGTGTGTGCTTGCCACCTCTTCTTAAAATCTTCTTCTGTTAGGTCTGTACCATTTCTGTCCTTTATTGAGTCCATCTTTGCAAGAAATGTTCCCTTGGTATTTCTAATTTTCTTGAAGAGATCTCTAGGCTTTCCCATTCTATTGTTTTCCTCTATTTCTTTGCCTTCATAAGAAGTATTCATGTACAGTTGGAATGATTTGTTCCTTGAAAGCTTAGTAAAATGACCTGTAAAACCAAACCACCTATCCATCCTTTTCAGTGTTTCCTAGTGTTCTTCCCCAGAGTAGTCATAAGTCTGTTTCTTAAGATTATTCAAGCATTTTAAAAAAAAGGCATATTTATCTATGTTTATGTGTACAAATGTCTGCAATAAATATTTACATTTTATTATTAAACACAGTAAGGATCTTTCCATAACAGTCTATATATATCTCATTCTCAGTTATTCTTATAATATGTGATTTTCCTTTATAAGATTCCTGAATTAGTGTATCCAGTACTTTTCACGTCATTTCCAATCTTTTCCTGTGATGTGTAATTCTGCGATAAATATGTAACTTCTTGATTATGTGTTCTTAGAAATGTTAGTTTCCAGAAGTAGTGATTTTGGGTCACAAGGAATATATGTTTAAAATGTTGATATTCACAGTTATTTTCAAAATGATTCATGAGGTTATACCTACACTTCTGCCCACAGTCTGAGAATATCCTGTTTACCTTCTTAACAACCAGTGATCAGTTTTTGGGGATGTGACAATATGGTTCATTCATTAAAGAATTTATAGTTCATTTGTGTACTTTAATTGAAATTCTTTAAATATAATTGATTTAAGCATCTTTCACATGTTTAAAAATGCTAAAGGATCTTCTCCAGACAGGAAACACAGAAAGGTTGTATAAATGTGAACCCAAGACAACAAAGTAAATGGCAATGGGACCATACCTATCAATAATTACCTTAAATGTAAATGGGTTGAATGCCCCAACCAAAAGACAAAGACTGGCTGAATGGATACAAAAACAAGACCCCTATATATGCTGTCTACAAGAGACCCACCTCAAAACAAGGTACACATACAGACTAAAAGTGAAGGGCTGTATTTATCTTTAAATTGTCTATTAATATTTTTGATTATTTTCTTTGTCATACTTCTATGAGCAATTATATACTAAGGAAATAATCTTTTCAAAAAATCTTTATGTATGTACTTAATTTTCTGACTTGTTATTTGATTTTGAATTTGTTTTGCTATGTAGATATTTTTGGTTATATACTTGGTCAGATTTATGAATACTTTATGTGTTTTTTGTTTCATCATTAAAAGTTTTGCTCATTTCTCCCTAAATATAATATTATTCCTTATTTTTTAGACATTAATGTTTTAGCACTTTTGTGGTTTTGTATTTTATATGAAATGTATTATCCGTCAGATATTTATTTTGATTATAAGGAGTTAAATAAGAATTGTATTTTATTGTTTTCTAAATGAACATTTTTAGTAGTTGCATAATTATCTTTCATCACTGATTTGAAATCCTAAATATACTGTGTTCTAAAGTTCCGCATCTATGTGGATGCAATTCTGGACTTTATTTTGTTCCACTGATTTTTTTCAGTCATGTACTATTTAATGCATGATACAACAATTCATCCATAGAACATTTGGAAATCCAATAGGCCCAGAACTCCTTCATTACTCTTCTTTTTCAGAATTATGTCTGTTCCTACATATGTATGTTGTCAAATTAAATTTATAATAAAGGGCCAGTCACAGAAATTCTGTGTCAATTTTTGACTTACAAAGAATAATTTAGGAAGGGTTCCTATCTTTAGAGATTTGAGAACGCCTGTCCATGAAGAGGGTAGGTGTTTTCATTGTCTTTTTTATCCTCTTTGTTAGAGCTTTACATATTCTGTGTTTTTTAATCCCTTATAGATAGCTGCTGTTCTTACTGCCTGATCTCTTAAATGTCAGCTGACATTATTGCTGCAAGAAAAACCATCTCTTTTAGGAAATCCATGACTTAAAACTTTGCTGACCATCAATTGATGTGGCTGAGATCATTCTACTGATGGGTCTGGCCTATGACTACTATGCATCCATCTGTACTACCTCACCATCTAAGTGTATATAGGTGTGGCCGTATCTGGGAGTTTCCTAGATTGAAAGATGTATTCATGCAACACTGCGGATCTTTACAGCCTGGCTGCCGTTTTTTGGCCCCAGGGACATAGAATTCATGTGTATCATGAACTCTGTCGAAAGGTGTTTACCTGAATACTTATACACTTTATTGCTGCCAACTGAGAGTTTATCTGCCTGTTAAACTGAATGCCTTTTGATGACTCTTGTGTTGTGGCCCTACACACTGTGAAATCTCACAGCTTGAATGGCAGGTGCAAAGCCCCCTCCATCTGAGTCTCTCACATCTCTCTGGTTATTTTATTCTTCGTGCCCTGCATATTTGCATATCTGCCTCAGACTATGACCTTTTCTATCAATGAAGCCATGTCCATATTTTATACTAACTCTTACCTTATATTCTTTATCCTACATCTTCAAAAATGCAGAGGTAAACACTGCTGTGAAGAAGTTCTGAGTCAAAAGATGACTTCAGAGGGGAAGTAATGAAAACAGCATAAAATAATTTTAACTTTTTATCATGTAAGTGTTAGGGTTATTTTGTGTTGTTTTCATAATTTCCCCTTGGAAGTCATCTTTTGATTCGGAACTACCTCACAGCATTGTTTACCTTTGCATTTCTGAGGGTGCAGAATAAAGAGTTGGATTTCCCTGGTGGTCTAGTGACTAAGACTTGCGCTTCCAATGCAGGGTGCCGGGTTCAATTCCTGATCAGGAAACTAAATCCCACATACAGCAACTAAGAGTTCCCACGCTGCAACTAAATAAAGACCCCACATGCTACAACTAATACCTGGTGCAGTCAAATAAATAAATATATTTTTAAACTTTTTATTTTATATTGGAGTATAGCTGATCAATGATGTTGGACAGCAAAGGGACTCAGCCATGCATACACATGTATCCATTCTCCCCCAAACTCCCCTCCCATCCAGGATGCCACGTAACACTGAGCAGAGATCCCCGTGCTCTACAGTAAAATAAGTGAACTCTATATTTACAGAAATGGTGAAGAATTAAAGATAATTTCTATTTTTAGGACCAAGGGAACACTGTTTGTCAGAAGTATACTGATGTTGACATTCGGAAATCTGAAGAGAGGCCCTAATAGGAACTCATCGTTACAAAAATATTCATTTTAGATATATTTATCACCCATTTGTTGGTCACATGTTGGAGTACTGTCAGAACCAGTTTGGTTTCTTGTTAAAATGCAGCTGTTCACTGCCCATGAAATTTCAAAACAAAAGAAAGCATTTGGGGAAAATAGGAATCCTAGAGTATTTATTTTCCAGTTTCTCTTTCCACAACTTTCTAATATGCTGGCTCATCTTTTCTGATTCTCTATTTTTTCTATACCTCCCTGAAAAAGAAAAAAGTTTGCCATCTATTATTACTGTATTATTAAAATAAAAATTCACTGCTATTATAATCTTAACTATGTTGTGTTGGTCAGTCGCTAAGTTGGATCTGACTTTTTGCGACCCCATGGACTGTAGCACCCCAGGTTTCTCTGTTCTTCACTATCTCCCAGAGTTTGCTCAAATTCATGTCCATTGAGTCTGAGATACCATTCAACCATCTCATCCTCTGTTGCTCCCTTCTCTGTCTGCCCTCAACCTTTCCCAGTATTAGGGTATTTTCCAAAGGGTTGACTTTTTTGCCAAAGAGTTGGCTCTTTGCATTAGGTGGCCAAAGTATTGGAGCTTCAGCTTTAGTGTCAGTCCTTCCAATAAAAGTTCAAGGTTGATTTCTTTTAGGATTGACTGGTTTAATCTCCTCACAGTCAAAGAGACTCTCAAGAGTCTTCTCCAACACCAGCATATATATATGTGCATGTTTATATATATATGGATGCATGTATATATACACTTATATATACAGGCTTCCCATGTGGCTCAGTGCTTCTGTGGTGGCTCAGATGGTAAAGAATCTGCCTGCAATGCAGGAGACCTGGGCTCGATCCTTGGGCTGGGAAGATCCCCTGGAGAAGGGAAAGGCTACCCACTCCAGTCTTCTGGCCTGGAGAATTCCATGGACAGAGGAGCCCGGTGGGCTACAGTTCATGAGGTCGCAAAGAGTTGGACATGACTGAGGGACTAACACAGGTGGCATAGTGGTAAAGAATGTGCCTGCCAATACAGGAGATGTGGGTTCTATCCCTGAGTCTGGAAGATCCTCTGAGAAGGTGAAGGAAATGGAAACCCACTCCAGTGTTCTTGCCTGGAAAATCCCATGGACAGAGGAGGCTGGTGGGCTGCAGTCCCTGGGGTTGCAAAAGAGTTGGACAGGGTTTAACATCTAAAACAAAACAATTTAGTATTTAGTATATGCAAATAAATGGCTTAAAGATCTCTAGAAGGACTTGGGCCATAGATTCCAATCTGAGTGAAAATTAACAACTTGCAGAAGCACATCTGGACTGGACAGGGATGCGTAGGGAGATGCCATCCTATTGATGCCAATCATGCTATCACTGGCTAAACTGCAAAAGTGCCACCACTCTCTTGACCTCAGAATCAATATGATTCTCAGAATTGCTTAGCCCAGATAACTAGTATCCACCCAAAGCCTTGCACAAATGCTCCTGGTTGTCAGATTCTAAGTCAAATATTTTCATCCAGTTTGCAGGAGGACATGGGAATGTAGCTCCTTGGATTTTAGGTAGGGAAAATGGGTTTACACTTTGGAAACTAGCAACTTATGCATGTTGTCCTGAAGAGAGTTTTGGGTAATCACACACTCCCAGTGTTCACTACAGTTGGGGGATGGGGTCTCATAAAATGGGCTTCATTTATCTCATAGAAAGTTGTTCTTTCCTAGAAAAATTCAGATGTTTGTGTCTCTACCTTACAGGCAGAAAGAAAAGCAGAAACAGAGGACCAAAAGGAATCTAGAGAAAAAATATTAGACTACTATAGTCATTTCTTCTTTCTTTCTTTCTTTCTTTTCTTAACTGAATTCCTGCTTTGTTGTTGTCCAGCCGTGTCAGACTCTTTGCGACCCCATGGACCATGCTTCCATGCCCTTCACCGTTTCCTGGAGCTTGCTGAAACTCATGTCCTCTGTAGTAACTGTGTTTGGGCTTCCCAGGTGGCGCTAGTGGTAAAGAACCTGCCTGCCAATGCACGAGATATGAGGGACCCGGGTTTGCTCCATGGGTGGGGAAGGTCCCCTGGAGAAGGGAATGGCTACCGACTCCAGTAATCTTGCCTGGGAAATGCCATAGACAGAGAAGCCTGGTGGGTTCCATGGGGTTACAAAGAATCAGACACCAGAGAGTGACTAACACTTTAGTCTTCACTTCAGAAGCACAAATGGGTAGAATAGTTCTTTATGTGTATATCCTGGCACTATCGTACTGTAGCATAGCATTTGGTAGCACTTCTCAAGAGGCTCTGCCTCTTTAATTTTTCAGATATTTATGAGATGGATGCTTTCCTTAACTAAAAAATTGCTTATCTTACTTTGAACGTGTGCTTAGTCAGTCGTGTCTGACTCTTTGCGACCCCATGGACTGGAGCTCACCAGACTTATCTGTCCATGAATTCTTCAGGCAGTAACGCTGGAGTGGGTAGCTATTCTCTTCTCCAGGGAATCTATCTGACCCAGGGATCGGACCCAGGTCTCTTGCATTGCAGGCAGATTTTTACTGCCTGAGCCACCAGGAAGCTCACTTTAATTTTAAAGAAACATTAAGCTAAATCCAAATTCCTAACCAAGACCTGTGCTGCTCTTCAGGGTTCTTGTCCTGTCTCCCTCTTCAGACTCAGTCTGTTCTGTCCGCTCCTTCTCTATTTCACTTCAGGCACAATGACATTTCAGGGTCTTCAACTCTCTAGGTAACTTCCAACATCGGAGCTTAGGACATGTGAAACTGTTATTGTAGTTGCTTCTCATCTGTTGGATTCCAGCTAAAATTATTACCCTTTCTAAAGACCTTTTATTATTGTCCGCTGTACACTCTCCCTCTTACTTTCTGTCAAAGTTCCCTGTGTTTTGTTTTATTAGCGTGGATCACAGATCATCATTACCTTATTGTGTGTGTACAAAGTCACTTCAGTCATGTCTGACTGTTTGTGACCCTATGGACGTAGCCCGTCAGGCTCCTCTAGCTGTTGGATTCTCCAGGCAAGAATACTGGAGTGGGTTGCCATTTCCTTCTTCAGGGGATCTTCCCGACCCAGGGATTGAATCCAGGTCTCTTAAGTCTCCTGCATTGGCAGGTGTGATCTTTACCACTAGCACCACCTGGGAAGTTGTTCAGTTTTTAAATGACTGGCTGTATTATATACAAGGTGAATGCAGTAGCACTTTTATCCTGATTTTTTCCCCCTCTTTACTGATGCTTCATTCTCTGGCTCACAGGATAAAGCCTGCCACAAAGTAGGCCCTCAATAAAACTTAAAAAAATAGATTGGATAAGTAATGTTATTGCATCTAGTGAAGTTGCTCAGTCGTTTCCAACTCTTTGTGACCCCATGAATTGTAGCCTGCCAGGCTCCTCCATCCATGGGATTTTCCAGGCAAGAATGCTGGAGTGGGTTGCCATTTCCTTCTCCAGGGGATCTTCCCAACCCAGGGATTGAACCCAGGTCTCCCGCATTGTAGGCAGATGCTTTTACCATCTGAGCCACCAGGGTATTGCATCTAAACTGGAGATAAAATTTTATTATACCAAGCCCCACACTTACAGGCAGAAAACATTAAGAATTAGATAAAAAGAAAGAAAATCTTCCTATGGATAAATGGGGAAATAAGTGATAAATTCATTTGTCTTGCAGCAAAATGACAGGTCTAATATTTTATTCTCTACTGGCAAAAGTTCCATAATGGTTCTGAAGCTATGTTTTTCTCCTTGTTACATCCTCTTGACCCCAGTTATGTCATTGGTCTAACAGTATCTTTATAAAGAGATGTTCTGTTAAGATTTGGTGGAAAATCACATGGAATATAATTAAGCAAGAGTCTGTCTTGAATAGGAGAAGGCAATGGCAACCCACTCCAGTACTCTTGCCTGGAGAATCCCAGGGGGAGCCTGTTGGGCGGCCGTCTATGCGGTCGCACAGAGTCGGACACGACTGAAGCGACTTAGCAGCAGCAGCAGCAGTCTTGGATACACTCCAAATTCATGACTTGATAAATCTGGTTAGAAGGTATAAGATACCATGATCTTTGCCTCTGTCAGGGGGATGATGCTATCCTCTCTAGAACTATTATACCTTTTTCAGGAGTTGCAATAACTATTTCCATAATGAGCTCTCAAAATCTCAGTAGTTTCTTTTGCTATACTAACACAATAGAAAGAGGTAGGGGAAAAAAGCTGCATAGTATATTTTCTTTATTGAAGTTACTGGAAAACAGTTTAGTTACTAGAGCAATTTCCTTTTCAAAATAGTTGTTAACTTATATGACATAGATTTGTCGGCTGTTTTAATTACCTTAAGCTGGAAAAAGTATTTTTTCTGTTTGTAATATGGAATTTTGGGGGAATTTTTTAAAAACGTTTCTACAAGGTGAGTAATAACAATTTTCTGAAATATTTAGAAAATTCTATGAAGTAAAGGGGCTGACATAGTAATGTGAAATCAAATATATTTTTAGGAATAATGCAGGTTTTTGTCCTTGGTGTTCACACTGGATTGAAGACATTTCTATGTCTTTACGAGATAGTTGAAAAGGCTTCTTGCTGACTGTGAACTGGAATCCAAAAGGTAAATTTATAACAGTTAATAGTAGATGCTGAATTTTTCAGTTGTGTAGATTTATTTACTATGTAGGAAATTGCAAACTTGGATTTATAAGAATTGAAAATTTGGAAACCCCTTCCTGAAATCACAAGATTTTTGAAGTGAGCTAGTTTAAAATTCAATTTCTCTCACTGAAAAATGTATGATTTTAGAAAATTAAATATTATAAGCCTGTTTCTTTAAAAAATGAAGTTAACAATATTTCTTACAGTGAAGACTAAATTTTATACATTAAATGTGATTTTATAAGTGCACAGAGTACATGTACTTACACATATACATACGGAGGTATAAAACATCAGTGTAAGCATGGAGATTTGTTTATCCCTAAGTCATATCCAAATCTTTGCCACCCCACGGACTGTAGCCCACCAGGCTCCTCTGTCCGTTGGATTTCCCAGGCAAGAATATTGGGGTGGGTTGCCCTTTCCTTCTCCAAGGGATCTTCCCAACCCAGGAGTTGAACCCCTGTCTCCTGCTTGGATGGAGATTCTTTATCACTGAGCCATCTGAGAAGTCCAAGCAGAGATAACATCTAACATATAGTTTGGCATAAAAATGATAGATATTCTTACAATGTTAATATTTCCTTTTATTCAACTATTCTCTACCACAAAATGAGATGGAGAACATTTAGGAAGGAATAGGTTAATTGTGGAACATTGAAAATGTATTTAATAAATTTAATAAATATGATTAAAATTTATTTTAATAAATATTAAATTGATATCTGTTTGGATATGTCAATTAGATAGTTGCATACACATATTTATTCCTAAATTTGTTCTCCCCACTTTGAATGTGTAAGTTACCTTAAATGATTCTTTACTTAAATATTTCACTTTTGTGATTTTATACTTGGTTCATCTTTAAATGGAATTCCCTATTTATCCACTCTTATTATTTCACTTTTCCTATAAAACTCAGCTGAACTATTGTTTTCTTTGAGAAACCTTCCCAGATCCAGAGTTGATTATAGACATTCTGGAAATGTTAACCCTTATCCATATGAACCTATTTATAGTGATGCTTATAAAATTGGTTGTTATGGTCTGACCCCTCATTATACATCGAATCACTGAGAATAGGGAAACATTCTTATTTGACTTTAGGATCCTAATGTCAGGTTTAACACATTGGGTGAATAAAGTACATTAAGCTTATAATCCATGTAAAGGTGTTTTTAATTTTTTGATTTGATTCATAGGTAAACTGTTCCTCATATGTGAAGTCAGCACCTGTAAGGAATAGATGGAACCAAGAAGCAATGTGACTCACTTTGTCCTCCTGGGCCTCACTCAGAATCCAAAGGAGCAGAAAGTCCTTTTTGTTATGTTCTTGTTCTTCTACATCTTGACCATGTTGGGCAACATGCTAATTGTGGTGACTGTAACATTTAGTAAGATCCTGAATTCGCCGATGTACTTTTTTCTTGCTAGTTTATCATTTATGGATGTCATTTATTCCTCATCTATTTCTCCCAAATTGATTTCAAGCTTGTTCTTAGGGAAAAATACCATATCCTTCCAATCCTGTATGACCCAGCTGTTTACAGAGCACTTTTTTGGTGGATCAGAGGTCTTCCTTCTGCTGGTGATGGCCTATGACCGCTATGTGGCCATCTGTAAGCCGTTGCATTATCTGGTGATCATGAGGCAATGGGTGTGTGTTGTGTTGCTGGTGCTGTCCTGGGTTGGAGGTTTTCTGCACTCCATTATTCAGCTTAGCACTATTTTCGGGCTCCCGTTCTGTGGCCCCAATATCATTGATCATTTTTTCTGTGACATGTACCCTCTGTTGAAACTGGTGTGTACTGACACCTATATCATTGGCCTCTTAGTAGCAGCAAATGGAGGACTGATCTGCACTGTTGTGTTTCTGCTCTTGCTCGTCTCCTACGGAGTCATCCTGCACTCTCTGAAGAACCTGAGTCAGGAAGGGAGGCGGAAAGCCCTCCAGACCTGTGGTTCCCACATCACTGTGGTTGTCTGCTTCTTTGTCCCCTGCATTTTCATGTATGTGAGACCTGCTAAGACCTTCCCTATTGACAAATCTTTAAGTGTGTTTTATACAGTCATAACCCCCATGCTGAACCCATTAATCTACACTCTGAGAAACTCAGAGATGACAAATGCCATGAGTAAGCTTTGGAGAAGGAACATGGTATTTTATGGTAAAAAAAGTGCATCATCCACCATGAAGGGGGTCATTTGACATCAGAGACCACTTCCTTGGAATTCAGTAGCTTTCTCAAATCTGATGCTGGTTTCTTTTTCTTCTAGGAATTTATAATTATAATATAAAAAGTTGTACTATAACTATGCAACTGTGCTGTTAATAACATGGATAGTCCCTCTCCATGGTAGAATGCAAGGTCTGTAATATTTTCCTTCTCACTGTATCTAGAAAGATGAAAGAAAGGTTGAAGGAGCCAATATCATGTAACAGATTAGTGAAGGAAATTTTATATAGTTACACTGATTTTTAATCAATTTATGCATTTTTTTCTGTTTTAATTTTTTCCAAGTTATTCTTAATGCTATATACTCAGTGTTCTTTATAAAATTTCAGTTGCATTATACACAAAACTTTTCATGTAATCCTAATTTTTTTTGAGTAGCTGAAGTGAAATAGATAATAATAAATAGTAAAAATTCAAATCATACAAAATGGGAGAAAGTGTAGAATACATTTCCTATTTATCTTTCAATATATTTTCTAGTCCACTTCTGCAGGGGCACTCTATTTCTTAAGATCCATCTGGTAATAATCTATATAAAAGCAATTGTATTTAAATACATGTATTTTTTTTCTGTGTAGGTAAACTTTGCTTTTGTAGGAACATCTGTGAAGTATTTTCCTAGCAGTCCATTTAGAGCTAAACCTTAATTTTTCTCATACTACATCATACTCCTTTATAGAGACATACTGAAATTAATGTTTCCATTCTTTTTCATGTTGTTCCTAAATGTTTTCTATGTTTGCAATGAAAATATATTTTTGAATGTGTGCAAGTATGAGCTTCTGGAAGTGAAGTTGTTGATATATGTGTTGTGTTTGAATCAATGCTCAGGTAATATGTGCATTTAAAATATTAATGGTCATAGCTATTGCCATCTTTGAAGTTGTACAAACAGCTACACTCCTGTTCACAGTTTGTGAGAATATTTTTGTCCACATTCTCAAAATCAACCCTGATAAATACTGATGGCATATGATAATCAGATTAAATTTGTTTTAAACTTTGTTTTATAATTTACCACAAATCCTTTTGATACGGGTTTGGACATCTTTTCACTTGTTTGATATAATTTGTATTTTTTCCCTAGAATAGTCTGTTAATCTCTTTTATCTATTCATTTAATTGTTGATCCTTTCCATGCTGATTTTTATGAAATAATTGTCTAATAAAGAAATGACACTTTTTGCTATTGTACACAAATTGATATCTTTCTGGCTAGTCACCAAACAAGATGTCCTGGAGCTGGTGTTGTTTTGCTGGTTGGCAGAATGGTCAGGCCAGGCTGTCCTGGGTGGTGCTGGCCTGCTGGTGAGTGGGCTGGGATAGACTGGGCTGGCATCAGGGCCACAGTCTGGTGGGTGGGGCTTTGGCCCAGTGGGCCCTGGGGCTGGTGCTTGCCCACTGGTGGGTGAGACCAGGACCTGGGGCTAGGGCTAGCCCATTGGTGGTGGAGCCGAGTCCCAGGGTCCCTGGCTGCGGGGTCAGGGGCCCCAGAACTTGGGTTGTCTGAGTGGTTGCAGGTCCCAGAGGGTTCTGGGCTGCTGTCCTTGTTACTACCCATGGTTCTTGATCTCCTTAATCAATAGAAATTGATTAGAGACCATACAAGAAATTCAGGCAAGGCTTTATTGGGGCCCCTGCTGCAGCAGGGGGTAGAAGGACAAACGACCCCTTAGGTGGTATCGTGTGCAGGGACAGGCACAGTGCCCTGCTTTTCTCCAGACTCTCTGCTTTTTGCTCCAGGCTCTTCAAAAGTGGTGTGTGTTCATGCCAAGTCTCTTCAGTCTAGTCCAACTCTTTGTGGCCCTGTGGACAGTTGCCCACCAGACTCTTCTGCCCATGGGATTCTCCAGGCAAGAATACTGAAGTGGGTTGCCATGCCCTCCGCCAGGGGATCTTCCCAACCCAGAAACTGAACCCATGTCTCCTGAGTCTCCTGCATTTCAGGCAGATTCTTTATCACTGAGCCACCAGGAAAGCTCCTATTACCTTAGTTCTTACACTTGTTTTAAAAATCGTGGTCAAATATGCATAACAAAATTTTAAATTTTAACCATATTAAAGTGGCATTAATTCACCCTGTTATGCAAACAATACCACTGTCTATTATTGGCAGAACATTTCCAGCTTCCCAAACTGAAATTCCACAGCTATTAAATAAAGTTTCCCACTTCCACTCAGTGAGCCCCAGGCAATCACCATTCTTTCTGTGAACCTGACTACGTTAAGTGCCTCGTGTAAAGTGGGATCATTTATTAATTCTTTTGATTGCCTTTTTTCACTCAGTGTAATATCCTTTCCCGATTAAATGCTGTTGGCACCCTTGTTGAAAATTATCTAAGCACTTACAAAAGGTTTATTTCTAGACTCTCTTTATTCCATTAGTTTGTTGTCTGTCTTTATTCCAAAACTGGCGCTGTGACTACCATTGTTTTGTGTAATGTTGTAGAATCAGGAAATATTAGACCGACCACTTTCTCTTTCCTTTTCAAGATTGTCTTGGAAAAAATTGGAGTCCTTGAGATTCCATATGAGTCTTGGCATGAATTTTTCTATTTCTGCCAAAAATGTTTTTGGGGTTTTGATAAGGATTGCACTGAATCTGTAGGTCACTTACAGTCATATTAACATCTTAGTGCTATTAAATAACCCAATTCATAAATTTCTTTCCATATATGGGTGTGTATTCTCTGAGTAACATTTTGCAGTTTTCAGTTTACAAGATTTTTGTCTCTTTAGTTATGTTTTTTGTTAACTATTTTATTCTTTATGATGTGCTTGTAGGTGGAATTATTTTCTTTGTTTCTCCTGGGTTATTCACAATGGTATAGAAATTCAACACCATTTCACATAAAATCTCAACAAATTGGAAGTAGAAATAGTGTACCTTGACATAATAAAGTTCATATATTTACAGATCACAGCTAACATCATCCTCAACTTTGAAATATTGAAAACTTCCCCATTAAAATATGGATGAAGAGGGCACACTCTCACAAACCCTTTTTAACATAGTATTGCCATAAAAATTCTTATGAAAATTTTAGAATTTTCTAAGTATAGCTCCTGTCAACTCTGAAAGTGAGATAATTTTATTAATTATCTCATTTTTAAAATTTAGTTTTACTTTCTGTAATAGAGTTTCTTTACTTAAAAACTTTTTATTTTATATCAGAGTATAGCCAACTAATGAGTGTCACCAGTGGCTCAGTGGTAAAGAATCCACCTGCAATGCAGGAGACTCAGAAGACAAGGGTTCAATTCCTGGGTTAGGATGGTTCCCTGAGGATATGGCAACCCACTCTAGTATTCTTCCCTGGATAATGCTGTGGACAGAGGAGCCTGGTGGGCTATAGTCCATGGTTCTCAAGGAGCTAGACATGACTGAGTGACTGAAAATGAAGGCACGGTCATTAACAATGTAGTGATAGTTTCAGGTGGAGAGCAAAGGACACACGTATCCATTCTCCCCAAACTCCCTTCCCATTCCGGCTGCCACATAACACTGAACAGAGATTCCTGTTCTGTACAGTGGGGCCTTGTTGGTTATCCACTGTTGGTCCTTTAGTGGACCGGAACCTGGTGGTCCGGAGTCGACGATAAGAAAGTAAGAGGGAGAAAGAGGCTGATAGCGCTTGTTGGTCCTTTAATGGACTGGAACCTGGTGGTCCGGAGAGTAAGAGAGAGAAAGAGGCTGGTATCCCCTGGTTTACGAGGAAAGCCAATAGTCCTGTTCTTAGGGCACGCGCTGCTGCACGTGGGCACCAGGCGCCCTCTCGAGTGGGTGAAGGCACAGTGCGCCTTCTCTAGAGGGGCTTAGAAGCCCAGGCAAGAAAGTGAGCTCAGCGGGCCTCCGCGCTCCAAGGAATTAGCCAGAAATAGAGAGAGAGAGAGAGAGAAAGACACGGGGACCAAAGCTCTGATGGAGCAAAGGTGTTTTAATCAACATGGCGTGGGCATATATACTGTCTTACAAGGTGGTTATTCTCAGCAAAGACAAAGATTAAAATTCCAGACTTACAAAACGTAATACGATCCCTATCAAAGAGAGAGAGAGTTGCAAACAATCACCTTTTACCGTGTGGCTCATAAAAAGGAAGAGGGTACTTATCACTGTAATGAGGAATGGCTGGATTCCTCAGCCCCGGGAAAGGCGTGCCTCTCCTCTTATTTCCTGAATATTCAGGAAATCAATAAGGGCCAGAGGGTTCCTGACAGATCCAAAACAGCACACAGGAAGCCTCTTGTTAAATGCTTCCTGACAATCCACTTTAAATGATGGTTTGAACGTGTAGATCTCAGTCTTCCTAACTCTCTCCCACATTCTTCTCCACTGACAACCATAAGTGTGTTCTCTGAGTCTCCGAATCTGTTCTGCTTTGTTCATTGGTATCATTTCTGTAACAGTGCTTCTGATGGTATTCATTTTCTATCCTTTCAATCTCATCTTAAACATATCCTTTTAAGAAAAATCATCTCTCCTTACATTATCCATAGTAGAATTTTCCTTCTTATTTTCTGTCACACTACCTTATTTCTTAACTTATAAGTAGTGAAAAGAATAAAACTACTTTATTAAGCTGTTTTTTTTTTTTCTTTATTGCCTGAATCATAAGTAACATCCATGCAGGAGAAAAATATTGCATGATTTTCCAACCGATTTTAGAAATTGCTGGGCCCTCACCCAATGTACAATTGCTGGCATAACTGCATAACACAGGTGTCCTGACCTTTTAAAAATTAATTGGATAAATAATTAGCTGTTATCTCTAAAATGCTAACATATTTAGTTGTGTTTTCCGATATAATTTTATATCTCTAACAAAATTTTAAGCTGAGAATAAGTTCAGTTCAGTCATTTAGTCAAGTCCAACTCATTGCCACCCCATGACTGTAGCAATCCAGCCTTCCTTGTCCATCAACATATCCCATAGCTCACTCAAATTCATGTCCATCAAGTCGGTGATGCCATCCAACCATCTCATCCTCTGTTGTCCCCTTCTCCTCCCGCCTTCAATATTTCCCAGCATCAGGGTCATTTCAAATGAGTCAGTTCTTCACATTAGGTGGCCAAAGTATTGGAGCTTCAGCATCAGTCCTTCCAATGAATATTCAGGACTCACTTCCTTTAGGATGGACTGGTTGGATCTCCTTGCAGTCCAAGGGACTCTCAAGAGTCTTCTCCAACACCACAGTTCAAAGGCATCAATTCTTCAGCGCTCAGCTTTCTTTATAGTCCGACTCTCACATCCATACATGACTACTGGAAAAACCATAGCTTTGACTAGATGGGCCTTTGTCTGCAAAGTAATGTCTTTGTTTTTTAATATGCTGTCTAGGTTTGTCATAGTTTTTCTTCCAAGGAACAAGTGTCTTTTGATGTCATGGCTGCAGTCACCATGTGCAGTGATTTTGGAGCCTAAGAAAATAAAGTCTGTCACTGTTTCCATTGTTTCCCAATATATTTGCCATGAAGTGATGGGACCGAATGCCATGAACTTTGTTTTTTGAATGTTGAGCTATAGCCAGCTTTTTCCCTTTTCTCTTTCCCTATCATCAAGAGGCTTTTTAGTTCCTCTTCACTCTCTGCCATAAGGGTGGTGTCATCTGCATATCTGAGGTTATTGATATTTCTTCCGACAATCTTGATTCCAGCTTGTGCTTCATCCAGCCCAGCATTTCACATGATGTACTCTGCATTTAAGTTAAATAAACAGTGACAATATACAACCTTGACTCACTCCTTTTGCAATTTGACCTAGTCCATTGTTCCATGTCTGGTTCCAACTGTTACTTCTTGACCTGCATACAGATTTCTCAGGAGACACGTAAGGTGGTCTGGTATTCCCATCTGTTAAGAATTTTCCACAGTTTGTTGTGATCCACACAGTCAAAGGCTTTGGCGTGGTCAATAAAGCAGAAGTAGATGTTTTTCTGGGATTCTCTTGCTTTTTCGATGATTCAACCCATGTTGGCAATTTGATCTCTTGCTCCTCTGCCTTTCCTAAATCCAGTTTGAACATCTGGAAGTTCTCATTTCACATACTGTTGAAGCCTGGCCTGGAGAATTTTGGGCATGACTTTGCTAGCATGTGAGATGAGTGAGATTGGGCAGTAGTTTGAATATTCTTTGGCATTGCCTTTCCTTGGGATTTGAATGAAAACTGACATTTTTCCAGTCCTGTGGCAACTGCTGAGTTGTCCAAATAGCTGGCATATGAGTGCAGCACTTTAACAGAGTCATCTTTTTGGATTTGAAATAGCTCAGCTGGAATTCCATCACCTCCACTAGCTTTGTTCGTAGTGATGCTTCCTAAGGCCCTCTTGACTTCGCATTCCAGGATGTCTGGCTCTAGGTGAATGATCGCACCATTGTGGTTATCTGGGTCATGAAGATTGTCTTTGTATAGTTCTTCTGTGTATTCTTGCTATCTATTCTTTATATCTTCTGACTCTGTTAGGTCCATACCATTTCTGTCCTTTATTGTGCCCATCTTTGCATGAAATACTCCCTTGGTATCTCTAATTTTCTTGAAGAGATCTCTAGTCTTTCCCATTCTATTGTTTTCCTCTATTTATTTGCATTGATCGCTGATGAAGGCTTTCTTATCTCTCCTTGCTATCATTTGGAACTCTGCATTCAAACGGGTATATATTTCCCTTTCTCCTTTTCCTTTAGCTTCTCTTCTTTACTCAGTTATTTGTAAGGCTTCCTTAGACAACCATTTTGCCTTCTTTTTGCATTTCTTTTTCTTGGGGATGGTCTTGATAACTGCCTCCTGTACAATGTCATGAACCTCTGTCCATAATTCTTCATGCAGTCTATCAGATCTAACCCTTTGAATCTATTTGTAACTTCCACTGTATAATCATAAGGGATTTGATTTAGGTCATAACTGAATGATCCTGTGGTTTTCCCTACCTTCTTCTATTTAAGAAATTTTTAAGATAAAAATAAAAATTTAATTTAAATTTAAAATTTAAGATTTTTTTTTTTTTTTCTCTATACAGTCAGCGAAAGCAAGACTGGGAGCTTACTGTGGCTCAGATCATGAACTACTTATTGCCAAACTGTGGATATTGAATAGTAAATAAAAGAATGGAAAATCTTCCTATGCCAGGTGTGGGAAATATATAACAAGTTCATTGGGACAAAATGATTGGGTTGATTTTATTCTGGATTGGCAGTAGTCTCATAATGATTCTAAAGTTATTTTTCCATGTTGCACCATTATGATATTTAATATGAACTTTGGTCTAATGATATCTTTACCTATAGATGTTCTTTAACAACTTTGTGGAAAATTCCAGTGTATTAATTAAAGCAAGAATCAGTCTTGGACACATTCCAGTTCCAAGACTCCATGATAAATTCAGCTGGAAGGGATGAAATATTCCATAATCTCACCCTTAACAGGGAGAAGATGCTATCCACTCAGTGACTGTAATATATTTTTCAGAAGGTCATTTCTTACACTTAAAGCATGACAAAAAAATCACAGCAAAGTCTTTCGAAATCTGAAGTCAACTAGTCTGCCCATGTTAACGTGAGTGTGAGAAGAGTTAAACATTAAAATGCTATTTTTCATTTTAATGTTAGTAGGAAATAAGTTGTGAAAAAATTCCCTAGGAAATGGCTGGTTGATATCTATGTTTTCTATGAATATGGAGGATTTGCTGGTCATTTTGATACATTTCCTGATGTGATAAACTATTTTTTTCTGTGTGCCATGGAACTCCTTTCAAATAATCTGTATTTTATATAAAAATGAACTTCTGAATAATCAGAAGACTCAGTGGAGAAAAAGGACAGACTGCCAAATGAAATAAACTCAATTAATAAGGCAGCATTTGGCCTCTGTCATCAAACTGGATGAAAAACAATTTCAAGTGTTTATGAATAACTTCAAATCATCCTTAGATTCTGAACAAACCTCCACAAGGTAAGACTAACAGAAAATAATGAGAACCAGGCTCACAGTTGTATGATTTTCTCTATGTAAGAAACTAAATTACTTTGAAGTCAAATAAATGTAGATTCAATTCTAGATATATCACTTAGAAGTGTGTGATTTTGGGAAAATAAATGATATATCTTGAGTATTAGATTCTTCAATTATAAAATGGCAATTGCATTTCTTGTTATTGTAAATATTAAATATGATACACTAGACTATGAGTGCATGATTGGAATATACTGTAGCAGTTCTGAGCAATAGAGTGATATCATCAGAGTAAAACTGAAAAAGACAATTTGAGCTGCTTTAGGAGAACCAATTTTTGGATAATAAACACAAAAAAACTTGGTAGGAGGGTACCGCAGCAGATCAGGAAGAAATTAAGAAGGGAATGAAAAAATTTTTTGTCAGGACAATAGCATGGAAAATGATAGTATTTAATGAGATAAATAGGGAACACTTCTTTAAATTTTGTATAGGAACTGCTTATGTTTTTCATGGAAAATTTAAAAGCTAGTTTTATAAATACTAAATTGCCAATCAACTGGATGTCAAAAATCAGAGATGTTGCATATATAAATTTGAAAATTAAGGGAGAGAGTGGGGCTGGAGACACAAAATTAGACTGCTGCAGCATTTATTGGTCAGGAAAAGGTAAATATTCCCCTGAAGACCTAAGATGTATCAATGAGGTCTAAGACAATTCAAGACAGGGATCTTCTATTCATAGTTAGTCTATTCACATTGATTATGTAAATTACCTTAAGAGAGTCACAGGTGTTACACATTTGTGACTTCATAAATGGTGCTCCTTTCATGGAATTCTCTTCCCATCTTTTTTATTCTCTCATTAAAACAAAGCAAAACAAAACTCAGCTGAAGCACAGACTCCTTTGGGAGGTCTTCTCTGATTCTGGTTTGATGTACACCTATGCTGTATGAATATTCATGTGATGGCTGCAGTTGCCTGATTCCTTATCATGTGTCACATCACTGAGGGTAGGGTTCTATGGCTTTTTCAAGCTGATAATTAGAATGTCCTTAACACATTGGACCCAAAATGTATGCCGTTCACATTCTTCTAATGAATGGATAAATAAAAAATTAAACATTTAATTCTTTCTCCCCTTGTTTTATAGGTAAACTGCTTCTAATACACAAACTCAGCTCTTGTAAGAACTGGATGGAACCAAGGAACAATATATCTTACTTTGTCCTCTTGGGCCTCACAAAGAATCCAAAGGAGCAAAAAGTCCTTTTTGTTATGTTCTTGGTCTTTTACATTTTGACTGTACTGGGCAACTTTCTCATTATCATTACTGTAACTATTAGTAAGACTTTGAACTCACCAATGTACTTTTTTCTTGCTAGCTTATCATTTATGGATGTCACTTCTTCTTCTTCTATTACCCCCAGATTGATTTCAGACTTGTTCTTTGGGGAAAAAAACATATCCTTTGAATCTTGCATGACTCAGCTGTTTGCAGAGCACCTTTTTGCTGGATCCGGGGTCTTCCTTCTGCTGGTGATGGCCTATGACCGCTATGTGGCCATCTGTAAGCCCTTGCATTATCTGGTGATCATGAGGCAGAGGATTTGCATTGTGCTGCTGGTGGTGTCCTGGGTTGGAGGTTTTCTCCACTCAATTATTCAACTCAGCACTGTTTACGGGCTCCCATTCTGTGGCCCGAATGTCACTGATCACTACATGTGTGACATGTACCCTTTATTGAAGCTTGTCTGTACCGACACCTATGTCACTGACCTCTTAGTTGCATCCAATGGGGGGCTGATCTGCACTATTGTGTTTCTGCTCTTACTCGTCTCCTATGTAGTCATCCTGCACTCTCTGAAGAACCTGAGTCAGGAAGGGAGGTGGAAAGCCCTCCAGACCTGTGGTTCCCACATCACTGTGGTTGTCTGCTTCTTTGTTCCCTGTATTTTCATAAATGCAAGACCTGCTAAGACCTTCCCCATTGACAAATCTGTGAGTGTGTTCTATACAATCATAACCCCCATGCTGAACCCATTAATCTACAGTCTAAGAAATTCTGAGTTGACTAATGCTATGAAGAAGCTCTGGAAAAGGAACATTGTATCTCATAGTAATTAAGTGCATCACCCAACATGAAGGGAGTCATTTGACATCAGGGTTCATTTGCTTAGAATGCAAAAGTCATTTTAAAATTTGATTCTGACTTCTCTTTCTTCAGAAACTTTATGATAATTACATGAATGTTTGCAATTAATACAGCTATGTTATTAATAACAGTTTACCTACCTACTAGAATATAAGGTCTATAATTACTGGTTTATTACTGTACCTAGAAAGAGGTAATGCCTATATATCTAGGAATTAGTAATATATATTAAAAAATAGAGATTCAATTTGCCAATAAAAGTCCATAGGTCAATGCATAGTTTTTCCAATAGTCATATATGGACGTGAGATGTGGACCATACAGAAGGCTGAACACCGAAGAATTGATGCTTTTAAACTGTGGTGCTGCAGAAGACTCTTGAGAGTCCTTTGAAATGCCAGGAGTTCATACTAGTCAATCCTAAGAGAAGTCAACCCTGACTACTCATTGGAAAGACTGATGCTAAAGCTGAAGCTCCAATATTTTGGCCACCTGATGGGAAGAATTGACTCATTGGAAAAATCTCTGGTGCTGGGAAAGATTGAGCACAGGTGGAGAAGGGGGTGACAGAGGGTGAAATGGTTGGATGGCATCACCAACTCAATGGCCATGAATTTGAGCGAAGTCTGGGAGACAGTGAAGGACAAGGAAGCTTGGTGCACTGCAGTCCATGGGTTCACAAAGAGTTGGATATGACTAAATATCAAGAACAGTAATTTAAAATAATCAAGAAATTATTATGAGTTTCACTGATTTTTAGCTTTATATATAGTTAACTTTTAAACTTTTTATATAGAATTTTAACTATTATATAGTTACCCTGAAATTTAATCAATTCATTTATTTATCTTTTTTACTCTCTTTCAGAGACAGGATACTTTTTGTTTAGATTCATGTCATTTAATTGGAACATTTTTATGTATACAATTTTACATATTTAATTATATATAAGTTGCTTTCTTCACTATATTTAATTTGCATTATTCACAAAATGTTTAACTTAATGCTTTAACTTTATAAGAAACATTGAAATCAAAAAAGATATTAATAAATAGTATAAAGAAAAACCAAATAAATTGGGATGCAATGTCAAATAAATTTCCTATTTTTATCTCAGAATTTTCTAGTCCTCATGCTCAGAATTTAGCCCTAAATTTGTTTCTTAATTGATGGCTTAATTGGTGGTTCAGTCAATAAAGAACCTGCCTGCAATGTAGGAGACCCGGTTTCGATCCCTGATTCAAGAAGATCTCCTGGAGAAGCAAATGGCAACCCACCCCAGTATTCTTGCTTGGGAAATCACATGGACAGAGGAACCTGGTGGGTTATAGTTCATGGGGTTGCACAGAGTCAGGTAAGACTTAGCGACTAAACCACTACCACCAACAATCTTTGAAACACAATATATTAGCCAAATGTATATTTGCTTCTTTCTATATATATAACACTTGCTTTTGGTATCTGACATATGAGAAATATTTCTATTATCAATCCATAATATCTCTTAACTATTCTTAAGCTACACAACACTCTGTATAAATTTATACTAAAATTGACATGTCCATTCCTCTTCATTTGGTACCTAAACTTCTCTATGAGAAGTAATTTTCCAATAAATATGCTTTTGAATTGTGCAGTTATGAGTTCCTAGGCATAGAATTTTTGATATGATATTTGAACCAACATTCAAGTATATTCATTTAAAATGTTGATACTGATAGTTATTGCTAAACTACCATTCTTGAGGTCAGTGTAACAGCTATAGTCCTGTCCACATTCTGTGAGAATTCTTTTGACCACATTGTCAGTGACCAATTCCTGAAAGGTATTTATGACATCTGGTTAACATTATTTTTATATTTTAACCACCACCCTTTTCATATAATTGAATTTGGGCATCTTTCCACATACTTAATTTATCTGTATTTAATTTCCTCTGGATTATATATATATGTATAACCTATTTTTTGTTTTTATTTTTATGAGATAATGACATACTAAAAATTGGTATCTTTTACATTATATATATATATATTTAATATTTTCTGGTTATATGCTTTTAACATTTTATCCTATGTAGAATGCTTTTTCCTTGTAATTTATTTTATGCTTTACATTCAATTTTTAGATTTTTTTGTATCTTCTTTAGGAAGAACTTTCCCAGTTCAGTTGTACCAAACGTTCTTCAATTCATTTTTAGGATTTAATTTTTAAAGTGTTGTGATATTTTGTTTATTATATTAAAACTCCTGATTCATCTTGAATTAACTTTGTTATAGGAATTAAATAGTGATGAAGTCTTAATTGTTTCTCTAAATTTTAGAATTTTTAGAAAAATATTCACAAAATTATCTTATTGCCATTGATTTGAAATTCTGACTATGACTATTATATCCTGAAGTCCCAATTTGGAACCAATTTGAGACTATTGTTTTTCACTAATCTCTTCATTTATGTGCAAGTTGACACATAACTGCTATGATATATAACATATTTCAATATGTGAGAGACTAACTGTCCCTTATTACCATTATCTTTCAGAAGTATGCCTAGGGTGGTATATTTATAATTCAAAATTATTACAACTAAATAATAAATTGAATATAAATAAGATAAATAATGTAGTTTAAAATTAAGTTAAAATAAGTTTAAAATGGTTTAGTCACAAAACAATGTTGTTATTATTTTTAACAAAATTCACTTCAAGAAGGTTAGTTTAAGAGGTTAGTTTAAGTTAGTTTATATATTTAGAGTATAAAAAGAACTGTTATCCAGGTAAGAATAGGTGTCTTCAGTTAATAAATCACCTATTGTAAGTTGGGTAGAGCTTACGGTTCCTGTCTGTGTTTCTTATCCCTTGTAGATAGCTGCAGGTTTTTATCTATGACACCTAAAATGCCAGCTGACACTTGCTGTAAGAAAAAAAATCATCTCTTTCAGGAAGTCCAGAACTCAACTCTTTCCTGAGTATCTTTTGCTGCTGAGATCTTCCTGCCCATAGCAGTTGCCAGAGCTCTATGTGGCCATCTGCAAAACCCTGCCCTGTGAAACCATCGTGAGTGACAGGGATGTGGTTTCTTTCAAGCATCACAGGCTAGAGGGTTTGTCCTTGCAACACTGGATTCTCTTCACAGCGTGACTGCCTGTCTAACTCCAATGTCATAGACCATTCCTGTGTGCCTAACACCCTTTGTTGAAACCTGTCTGCATGGACACTCACACCACTGGACTCTGTTGCTTCCAACTGTGGCTTCATTTACCCATTAAAACATTTCCTTCAGAATGGGAGAAAATAATAGAAATGAAGCAACTGACAAAGAATTAATCTCAAAAATATACAAGCAACTCCTGCAGCTCAATTCCAGAAAAATAAGCGACTCAATCAAAAAATGGACCAAAGAACTAAACAGACATTTCTCCAAAGAAGACATACAGATGGCTAACAAACACATGAAAAGATGGTCAACATCTTCTTTATCAGAGAAATGCAAACCAAAACCACAATGAGGTACCATCTCACGCCGGTCAGAATGGCTGCTATCAAAAAGTCTGCAAACAATAAATGCTGGAGAGGGTGAGGAGAAAAAGGAACCCTCTTACACTGTTGGTGGGAATGCAGACTAGTACAGCCACAGAACAGTGTGGGATTCCTTAAAAACTGTAAATAGAGCTGCCATATGACCCAGCAATCCCACTGCTGGGCATATACACTGAGGAAACCAGATCTGAGAGACACGTGCACCCCAGTGTTCATCGCAGCACTGTTTATAATAGCCAGGACATGGAAGCAACCTAGATGTCCATCAGCAGACGAATGGATAAGAAAGCTGTGGTACATATACACAATGGAATATTACTCAGCTATTAAAAAGAATGCATTTGAATCAGTTCTAATGAGGTGGATGAAACTGGAGCCTATTATACAGAGCAAAGTAAGTCATAAAGAAAAACACCAATACAGTATATTAATGCATATATATGGAATTTAGAAAGATGGTAACGATGACCCTATATGTGAGACAGCAAAAGAGACACTGGTGTAAAGAACAGACTGTTGGACTCTGTGGGAGAAGGTGAGGGTGGGATGATCTGAGAGAATAGCATTGAAATATGCATATTATCATATGTGAAATAGATCGCCAGTCCAGGCTCAATGAATGAGACAGGGTGCTCAGGGCTGGTGCACTGGGATGACCCAGAGGGATGGGATGGGGAGGGAGGGGGTAGAGAGGGTCAGGATGCAGAACACATGTACACCCATGGCTGATTCATGTGAATGTATGGCAAAAACCATGAGAATATTGTAAAGTAATTAGCCTCCAATTAAAAAAATGTAAAAAAAAAATATTAAAATGAAAACAGATTATAGAATGTGTCAAGCCTCAGAATTGCCGTGTGTACGACAAAAGCTATGATTAATAACTACAATATCTTTCTTTAGTTCAAAGTGATATTGTTTTCAACTTTTATAAAGAAGTACAGTTTTTGAATTTACAGTTTAAAGAACACCCTAATGAGGGTCAGAAATTGTCAAAGTCTTTCTCACATAGTTGTTAAGCAAAAACTAAAAATAAAAAGTGATGGTTTAAATGCAAAAAAAAAAAAAAAAACCCCAAATATTTTCCCTTGATGGTGTCCTACGTGGACATCTTGTGCTCCCTAAAGACTTATGATTTGGAGCGGAGGTGCCTAGTCCTCTCCACCTGTGTATCTCACATCACGATTGTCATCTTAGTTGTGCCCTACTCATTTGTTTTTGTGCCCCGTATATTTGCAGCCAACCCAAGGCTACATTTTATATCATCGTTAACTCCTGGCTAAACTTCTTAAACATGCTTTCTGTGCGTGCTAAGCTGCTTCGGTCGTGTCTCATTCTTTGGGACCCTGTGGACTGTAGCCTGCCAGGCTCCTCTGTCCATGGAACTTTCCAGGCAGGAATACTGGAGTTGGCTGCCATTCCCTCCTCCAGGGGATCTTCCCAACCCAGGGATCAAACTCCCATATCTTATGTCTCCTGTACTGCCAAGCAGGGTCTTTACCACAAGCACCACCTGGGAACACAGCCTCAAATTTAGAGGAGAAAATGCTATGAGGAAGTTGTGGGATGAAATAGTGACTTTGGGAAATAATCATAGCAATGAGTTTGTCTCCTAAACGGAGAAGAGAAAATACAGTTTTATGGTTCAGGGTCCACTGAACACTACTTATCAAAAATATGTTGAGTTTTACCTATAGGTACTCAGAGGAGCGGCCCAGGTAGGGAATTTTTACCATTATAAAAACTGTATTTAGATTTATGTATTGCCCAGTTGGTAGCTAAACTTTATTTACTTATATCGCAAGCCATGGCTACTTTATTGTTTCCTTTATTTAATAACTACTTTAATATTAAAAGACATTTAATAGCTACTTTATTAGATGTCTCTTTTATTGTTTGACTCTATTAGAAGAAAATAAGATCCAGGCATGAAAAAACCTTTTACGTGATTTTCCCCCTGGTTTTATTAATCTGTGTCCTTACTCATAGCACAGTTGCTGGTATAACAGAAGTTACCTAACTTAAAAAATATATATATAATTGGACAATTCATTAGTTATTATATCCAAAATTTTGATACATTTAATTATATTTTTGATATAAATTTTATTTATTAACCAAAATATAATGTGATTAAATTGAATATTAAATAAAAGAAAAGAAACTCTTCCCATGACGGGGGGGAAATGCATAACAAGTTCTCTGAAACAACACAACTGGGTCAATATTTTATATTTGATGGACAATCATCTTATATGATTCTAAAGCTACTTTCTTTGTATGTTGCACCTTTCTGACATTAATTATGTGATTTGCTATAGTAATATCTTTACATATAGATGTTCTTTAAAAACTTTGTGGAAAATGTCAGTGAATTAATTAAGCAAGAATCAGTCTTGGACACATTCCAGTTTCAAGGCTCAATGATAAATGCAGCTAGAAGGAATGAAATATCCCCTGATCTTCACCATTAACAGGGAGAAGATGCTATCCATTTAGTGAGTGATGTAAATTTTTCAGGAGGTCCTTTCTTAGACTTAATGCATGGCTTAAAAAATTAGGGGGATGTCTTTCAAAACTGCAAGTCAACTAGTCTGGCTATGTTAACATGACAGAGTGAGAAGAACTAAACCATCAAATGGGACTTTTCTATTTGATGTCAGTAAGAAAGTAGTTACTTGGAAAACCTCCCTGGCAAATGGCTAGTTGCTATCTTCTATGTACTTATAAGATGTGCTGGTCATTTTGATACATTTCCTAAAGTGATAAGCTTTTGTTTTCCTGTGTGAACCCTGGAATTCCTTTCAAATAACCAGCAGCGCACATAAAAATGACCTGAGTAATCAGAAGACTTCATGGAAAAAGTGGACAGATAGCCAAATTACATGAATATCCTCAGGTAATAAGGCAGCTTTCTACCCTCAGTTGTCAAACTGGATGAAAAATGATTCCAAGTGTTTATGAGTAACTTAAAGTCATCCTTCAGATTCTGAACAAGACTCCACAAGGTAAGACTAACTGTAAATAGTGGGAACCAGACTTACAGTCGTGGGACTGTGTTTATTGGGTAAGACATTTAATTACCTTGAAATCAATCAAACTTAGATTCAATTATAGGTATAGCACTTAAAAACATGTGAATGGAACAGTAAATTAGATGTTCTGAACTTCAGTTTCTTCAATATGAAATGAGGATTACAGTTCTTGTTATTGTAAGTATTGACTGTGTTACATTAAACCATGAGTTCGTGATTGGAATAAACGGTAGGAGTTTTGAGCATTGGAATGATGTCATCAGAATAAGATTAAAAAGGACAATTTGGTCAGCTTCAGGAGAACCAATTTTTGAAGATCAGTATAAACATGGAGAGAATTGGTGGAAGGCTGTTGCAGTGGACCAGTAAGAAATTAGAAAGTAGCGAATGATCATATTAGTGATATATTTTGAAAGTTGTGCCCATAGGCTTTATTAAAGTTTTATGAGAGTAACTAATAGTGAAGAGCATTGAAATTTTTTGTCCTAACACAAAAATGGAAAATGATAGCATTTAATGAGATAAACAGGGAATATCTCCTTAAATTTGGTTTAGAAAATGCCTATGTCTATTATGGAAAATTTAACAATTAGTTTTGTAAATATTAAATTGCCATTAAACTGGATGTCAAAATTATAGAAGGTGCATAACAAGTTTGCAAAATAGAGGAGAGATAGGGGCTGGGGACATGAAATTAAACTGCTGCAGCATTTATTGTTTAGGAAAAGGGAAATATCCACCTAAAGATCTAAGAAAGTATCAGTGAGGTCTGAAACAATTCAAGACAGGGATCTATTTACAGTTTGATCTACCCACATTGATTGTGTAAACTGCCTTAAGTGAATCTCAAGTATTATGCTTTTGTGAGTAATACTCAAGTATTGCTCTTTATAAATGGTGCACCTTTTTGTGGAACTCTCTTCCCATCATTTGTATTCTTTGATTTAAAAAAAAATTTCAGCTGAAATATTGCTTCCTTTGGGAAATCTTCTCTAATTTTAGTTGATATACTCCTTTACTGTGACTCTTAGCACTGTGTGAATAATCATTTAATGCACTTATTACATGGGTCTGGAATTACCTGATCCCTCATTTTGAGTCCTATCACTGAGGGTGGGGCTCTATGGCTTATTCTAGTAAGTAAGTGTTAGTCGTCAGTCGTGCCCGACTCTTTGCAACCCCATGGGCTGCAGCTCACCAGGCTCCTCTGTCCATGAGATTTTCCAGGCAAGGATACTGGAGTGAGTTGCCATTTCCTTCTCCAGGGGATCTTTCCAACAAACCCAGGGATGGAACCCGGGTCTCCTGCATTGCAGGCAGATTCTTTACCGACTAAGCTACAAGGGAAGCCCTGGCTTATTCAAGTTGGTAATTAAAATGTCCATGGTACATTGGAGCCAGAAGGTACTTCATTCATATTCTTCTAATGAATGGATAAATAAACGACTATACTTCTAATGCATTTAAATGTTTCCCCCCTTGTATCGTAGGTAAATTGCCTCTACTACCTGAACTCAGCCTCTGTACAGACTAAATGGAAGCAAGGAACAATGTAATTCACTTTGTCCTCCTGGGGCTCACACAGAATCCAAAGGAGCAGAAAGTCCTTTTTGTTCTGTTCTTGCTCTGCTATATTTTGACTGTAGTGGGCAACCTCCTCATTGTTGTGACTATAACTGTCAGTAAGACCCTGAACTCACCAATGTACTTTTTTCTTGCTAGTTTATCATTTATGGATGTAACTTATTCCTCTTCTATTACCCCCAGATTGATTTCAGACTTGTTCTTTGAAAAAAAAAAAAACAACCTTTGAATCTTGCATGACTCAGCTGTTTGCAGAGCACCTTTTGCTGGATCAGGGGTCTTCCTTCTGCTGGTGATGGCCTATGACCGCTATGTGGCCATCTGTAAGCCCTTGCATTATTTAGTGATCATGAGGCAGAGGACATGTATTGTGCCGCTGGCGGTGTCCTGGGTTGGAGGTTTTCTGCACTCAGTAATTAAACTTAGCACTGTTTATGGGCTCCCATTCTGTGGCCCCAATGTCATTGATCACTATATGTGTGACATGTATCCCTTATTAAAACTTGTCTCTACTGACACCTATGAGAGTGACGTTTTAGTTGCATTCAGTGGAGGACTGATCTGCACTCTTGGGTTTCTGCTCTTACTATGGAGTCACCCTGCACTCTCTGAAGAACCTGAGTCAGGAAGGGAGGCAGAAAGCCCTCCAGACCTGTGGTTCCCACATCACTGTGGTTGTCTGTTTCTTTGTTCCCTGCATTTTCATGTATGTGAGACCATGGATGTGCGAGTTGGACTATAAAGAAAGCTGAGCGCTGAAGAATTGATGCTTTTGAACTGTGGTGTTGGAGAAGACTCTTGAGAGTCCCTTGGACTGCAAGGAGATCCAACCAGTAAAAGAGATCAGTCCTGGGTGTTCATTGGAAGATGCTGAAGCTGAAACTCCAATACTTTGGCCATCTGATGCAAAGAGCTGACTCATTTGAAAAGACCCTGATGGTGGAAAAGATTGAGCGCAGGAGGAGAAGGGGACGACAGAGGATGAGATGGTTGGATGGCATCACCGACTCGATGGACATGGATATGGATGGACTCCAGGAGATGGTGATAGACAGGGAGGCCTGGCGTGCTGCGGTTCATGGGGTCGCAAAGAGTCAGACATGACTGAGCGACTGAACTGAACTGCTAAAACATTCCCCATTGATAAATTATTGAGTGTGTTTTATCTAGTCATAACTCCCATGCTGAATCCATTAATCCTCAGAAATTCTGAGTTGACTAATGCTATGAAGATGCTCTGGAGAAGAAGCATTGTATCTCATATTAACTAGGAGCTTCATCAACCATGGAGGGAGTCATTTGACATAAGGTTCCATTTCCTTTGAATGAAGAAACTATTTTAAATTTGACTCTGATTTCTCTTTCTTCTAGAAAATTATGATAATTATAATTAAATAATATAATCATACAACTGTGCATTTGTAATAGTTTGCTCCATGTTACAATGTAAGGTCCAAAATTCTTGTTTATCAATGTACCTAGATAACCATAAAGCCTATACAGCAAGGCATTAATAGTAAATAAATGATTTAGTGAGGAAAATGTTATATATCTATACTGATTTTTAATCAGTTCGTGTATCTTTATCTTTTATACTTTTTCAGAGTGCATTTTTTATTTAGATTCTTTTCATTTAAGTGAACTTTTATTTACATTATTTGAAATATTTAACTCTATATAGGTTTCCTTCTTTACTATATTTCAGTTGCATTATACATAACAATTTTTACTTTAATACTTTTGCTGTTTATAAGAAAAATGAAATAAAATAGATAATAATAAAAGCATAAGTGAAACCAAATTATATGGGATGCAGTGTTGAATAAATTTCCTATTTTCCTTCAGCATTTTCTAGTCCTCATACTCAGAGACTGGCCAAAATTTGTTTCTTCATTTTCATCTGAGAATAATTTTTGTCAATGCAAATGAATGTGCCATATGAATATTTGTTCTTTTTTATGTATGTAGCACTTACTTTTAGTATGCAAAGTCTTAAAAAATATCTCCATATCAATCCATATATATCTCTTAATTTACCTCATCCTGCACAATGCTTCTTATAAATTTAAATTTAGTATGTTGATTTATCTTCATGTAGTTCATAAACTTTTAAATTACTTTCTCAACAAATACATGTTTTGAATTGTGCAAATATTATTGAGGGCCTGGGCTCAGCCTCTTTTCAGGGAGTTAGGATGTTACAAGCCACAGGCAGGGCAAACCCTCCCCCCGCCAAACTAAAAACAAACAAAAAATAGCAAACGAAAAACAGACTCACTAACAAAACTCAAAAACCTTGTTAGATGCAGTTCTAGAGATTTTGCGGGGGGCAGGGGAAAGTGGGGTGGAAGTACCAACATATGTATTAGCTTGGCGCAAAAGTAATTGCTGTATTTGCCTTGTTGAAATTTGCCATTTGATATTGGAGTACATTCTTAAATGTGGTTATATTATATGCATCATTTTAATGCACATTTTTCACTTTATGTTTTTTGCTAATGACCTATTACTTGCTCTGCATTTTAAATTTATTTTAGACTAGGGAAATGATGTTAGACAAAAAGCAAATTCAAGCTATTTTTTTATTAGAGTTCAAAATGAGTGTTAAAGCAGCAGAGACAATTCACAACTCAACAATGCCTCTGGCCCAGGAACTGCTAATGAACAGTTCCGGTGCAGTGGGATGCAGTGGTGGTTCAAGGAATTTTGCAAAGGAGATGAGAGGCTTGAAGATGAGGAGCTTAGTGGCTGGCCATTGGAAGTTGACAAAGATCAATTGAAAGCAGTCATCGAAGCTGATCCTCTTATAATTACAGTAGAAGTTGCTGAAGAACTGAAAATCAACCATTCTATTGTCATTCAGGGCTTAAAGCAAACTGGAAAGGTGAAAAACTTCAATACTTGGGTGCCTTATCAGCTGACCAATAGAAAAAAATTGTTGCTTTGAAGTGTCATCTTCTCTTACTCTGGACAACAACAATGAACCATTTCTCCATCAAATTGTGACCTGTGACAAAACTGAATTTTATATGACAACTGGCAACAACCAGCCCAGTGGCTGGACTAAAGAGAAGCTCCAAAGCACTTCCCAAAGCCAAACTTGCACCAAAAAAAAAAAGGTCATGGTCACTGTTTGTTGGTCCGCTTCTGCTCTGATCCACTACAGCTTTCTGAATCCTGGTGAAATCATTACATCTGAGAAGTATGCTCAGCAAATCAATGAAGTGAAGTGAAATAAAATGAAATTACTCAGCTCTGTCCGACTCTTTGCGATCTCAAGGACTGTAGCCTGCCAGGCTCCCCTGTCCATGGGATTCTCTAGGCAAGAATATTGGAGTGGGTTGCTATTCCCTTCTCCAGGGGATCTTCCCAACCCAGGGATCGAACCTGGGTCTTCTGCATTGCAGGCAGATTCTTTACTGTCTGAGCCACTAGAGAAGTCCCAGCAAATCAATGGGATGCACCAAAACCTGCAATGCCTGCAGCCAGTATTGATTAAGAGAAGGTGCCCAGTTCTTCTCCAGGATAATGACTGAGTGCACCCCACACATACAATTTTTCTTTTTTTTTCCCAATTATTTTTTATTTTTATTTTTTTCATTTATTTTTATTAGTTGGAGGCTAATTACTTTACAATATTGTAGTGGTTTTGGCCATACATTGGCGTGAATCAGCCATGGATTTACCTGTGTTCCCCATCCTGATCCCCCCTCCAACCTCCCTCCCCATCCCATCCCTCTGGGTCATCCACGATTTTTCGAAAGTTGAATGAATTGGTCTAAGTTTTACCTCATCTGCCATATTCAGCCTGACCTCTTGCCAACTGACTACCACTTCCTCAAGCATATTCCTTCAATGACTTTTGCAGGGAAAACACTTCCACAACCAGTAGGAGGCAGAAAATGCTTTCCAAGAGTGTGTGGAATCCCCAAGCCTGGATTTTTACATACAGGAATACACAAATGTATTTCTCATTGGCAGAAATGTGTTGATTGCCATGATCCTATTTTGAGTAATAAAGATGTTTGAGCCTACTTATTAATATGTTGATTTAAATGTCACAGTCTGAAATCACAATCACGTTTGCATCCATCTGTTTTATTAGGACTCATTACAATTTCTATTTAAGATATCACTGATCCATGTAGCATAGATTATTCCCTGTCACTTTGAGGGCAAACCCATCCCACTCAGTGTTTCATCAGTGACTTTGGTACCTCTGTTTGCAAGGTGGAGTTTAAGTCTAATCTGCAGTGTAAATTCTCATTGCTTTGTAGGCAAGAAAGTTTCCTATTGTAAAATCACATCTTTCCTCTGCAAAATCAGACAATCTGAAGTGGTCCAGAAGAGCACAAAATGCTTCAAAAGTGTCTGCTAACTTGCTTCTAAAATCTGAGTTTGAAACTCCAAAATAAAGAATTTGGGTTTTTGTTCCTTCTTTCTCCTTCTTTCTTTCTTCTTTTTTTTTTGTCTACTTTCTTTACTGATTCATCCTGAGAACTTAAACAATGCCTGGCCCACAGAAGGTACTCAATATTTGTTGAATTGATTAGATAAAACTTTGGAATTAGCATATGCAGACTACTATATTTAAAACTGATATCCAACAAGGACCTACTGTATAGCACAGGAAGCTCTGCTCAACATCCTGTAGTAACCTAAGTGGGAAAAGACTTTGAAAAAGGATGGATGCGTGTATACGTATACCTGATTCACCTTGCTGCACACCTGAACTAACACCTTGTTAATCAACTCTATTCCAGTACAAAATGCATATTAAAAATAGAGATTTTAGTTTAGCAGTTTTGCTATTGATTGACATATTTACCTACTAGAAAGTTTACCTTGGTTTATTTGAAGCCAACGATCTTCACACATACTTTGGGCTATTGTGCTATAGTTTATGTTCACATCATACACCAGCTAATGAGGTCACTTTAGTTCTTATATTTACTTTAAAAATTGTGGTAAAATATGCATAACAAAATTTACAATTTTGGCCATTTTAAAGTAGCCCTCAGTTAATTCACATTGTTATGCAAACACTGCCACCATCCATCTCCAAAACTTTTTCAACTTTCCAAACTGAAATTCCACAGCCATTAAACAAAATTCACTTTCGCTCCCTGAGCCCTGGGCAGGAAAACCACCATTCTATTTTCTGCCTATGAATTTGACTAAGTGCCTCATGTAAGTGGAATCATAACATTTTTGTTTTTTGGTGATTGCCTTTTAATCACTTATTATCATTTCTTTTCCCCATAAAATGCTTGGGACCCTTGTTGAAAATTACCTAAACACATATAGGAAGATTTATTTCTAGACCATCTGTTTTACCCCATTAGTCCATCGTCAATCTTTATTGGATGTCCATCTTTGTTGGGGCTGTGATTACCATAGATTTGCACAGTATATAACCAGGAGGTATGAGACTCCCAACCTTCTTCTTTTCTAGATTGACTTGACAATTTGGAGTCCTTGAGATTCCATATGAATTTTAGCATGGGTTTTTCTGTTTCTGCAAAAGATGATTTTGTGGTTATGATAGGAATTGCACTGAATCATGAGGTATTATTAAGTAATGTTCAAAATACTCCAAGCCAGGCTTCAGCAATATGTGAACCGTGAATGTCCAGATGTTCAAGTTGGTTTTAGAAAAAGCAGAGGAACCAGAGATCAAATTGCCAACATCTGCTGGATCATTGAAAAAAGCAAGAGCATTTCAGAAAACCATCTATTTCTGCTTTATTGACTATGCCAAGGCCTTTCACTGTATGGATCACAATTAACTGTGGAAAATTCTAAAGAGATGGGACTACCAGACCACCTGACCTGCCTTTTGAGAAACCTGTATACAGGTCAGGAAGCAACAGTTAGAACCGGACATGGAACAACAGGCTGGTTCCAAATAGGAAAAGGATTATGTCAAGGCTATATATTGTCACCCTGCTTATTTAGCTTACATGCAGAGTACATCATGAGAAATGCTGGACTGGAAGAAGCACAAGCTGGAATCAAGATTGCCGGGAGAAATATCAGTAACTTCAGATATGTAGATGACACCACCCTTATGGCAGAAAGTGAAGAAGTACTGAAGAGCCTCTTGATGAAAGTGAAAGAGGAGAGTGAAAAAGTTGGCTTAAAGCTCAACATTCAGAAAACTAAGATCATGGCATCCAGTCCCATCACTTCATGGCAAATAGTTGGGGAAACAGTGGAAATAGTGGCTGACTTTATTTTTGGGGGCTCCAAAACCACTGCAGATGGTGATTGCAGCCATGAAATTAAAAGACGTTTACTCCTTGGAAGGAAAGTTATGACCAACCTAGATAGCATATTAAAAAGCAGAGACATTACTTTGTCCACAAAGGTACGTCTAGTCAAGGTTATGGTTTTTCCAGTAGTCATGTATGGATGTGAGCGTTGGACTATAAAGAAAGCTAAGTGCAGAAGAACTGATGCTTTTGACCTGTGGTGTTAGAAAAGACTCTTGAGAGTCCCTTGGACTGCAAGGAGATCCAACCAGTCCATTCTTAAGGAGATCAGTCCTGGGTGTTCATTGGAAGGACTGATGTTGAAGCTGAAACTACAATACTTTGGCCATCTGTTGTGAAAAGCTGACTTATTTGAGAAGACCCTGATGCTGGGAAAGATTGAGGGCAGGAGGAGAAGGGACGGCAGAGGATGAGGTGGTTGGATGGCATCACCAATGCAATGGACATGGGTTTGGGTAGACTCTGGCAGTTGGTGATGGATAGGGTGGCCTGGCATGCTGTGGTTCATGGGGTCGCAAAGAGTTGGACACGACTGAGCAACTGAACTGAACTGAACTGTTGCATAGTCCAGCTTATAAACGTCTTCTTGTATATGTGTGTGTGTTCCATATATCTCTCAGCAACATTTTGTAGTTTTCAGAGTGTAAGACTTTATTTTATTCTTTTTTGATACTTTTGTAAGTGGAATTATTTTCTTAAAATCTCCTTGAGTTGTCCATGATCAGACAGAAATTCAATTTTCATTTCATAGAAATCTCTCAACAAGTTGGAAATAGAAAGTACCGTGACATAATAAAGTCCGTATATGACAGATCCACAGCTAATACCTTCCTCTACATGAAAGGTTGAAAGCTTTTCCATTAAAATCTGGAATAAGACAAGGGGGCATATTTTCTCTGGTCCTTCTTAACATAGTACTGCCATAAAAATTCCTGTGAAAATTTTAGAGTTTTCTAAGTATAGCTCCTGTTTTCTCTGAAGTGAGATAGTTTTATTCATTAATTTTATTTAGTTTTAGTTTCTGTAACAGTGCTTCTGATGGTGGCCACTCGCTATCCTTTCAATTTCAGCTTAAACATCACCTTTGAAGAAAGGTCATCTCTACATTTTCCACAGTAGAACTCTACCTCTTATCTTTTTGTCAGTATTCTGTTTCTTATAAGCAGTGAATAAAACTGAAGCTACTTTGTTAAGTTCTCATTCTTTATTGTCTGACTCTAAGAAAGAAGATCCATGCAGGAAAAAACCTTTCACATGATTTTCCCCCAGATTTCATTAATCTCTGTGTCCTCACTCAGGACAGTTGCTGATATGACAGAGGCGCCTTGACTTTTAGAAAAATGGTAATAATTGGATAAATAATTAGCTATTATATCTAAAATTTTAATACATTTAATTGTGCTTTTTGATATAATTTTCATATATCTATCCAAATTAAGGTGATCAAATTGAGGACTAAACCAAAGTAAAAAAAATCTTGTGATGGCAGGTGGGGAAAGAAATAACAAGTTCACTGGGACACAATTTTTGATTATTTTTGATTGACTTTAGCCTCATAAAGCTTCTAAAGCTGCCTTGTCTTGGGTATTGCACTTTTCTGATATTATTTATGTGACTTTGCCTATTAATATCTTTACATGTAGATTTTTATTTTTAAAACTCTGGGTGAAATCCCAGTGAATTAATTAAACAAGAATCAATCTTGGACACATTCCAATTCTAAGGCTCAATGATAATTGTGGCTGAAAGGGATGAAATATCCTGTGATCTTCCCCCTAACAGGAAGAAGATGTTATCCACTTAGTAACTGGAATCAATTTTTCAGGTGGTCCTTTTATAGACATAAAGCATGACAAAAAAAATATATGAGAACGTCTTTCAAAATCTCAGTCAACGAGTCTGGTCATGTTAATGAGACAGAATGAAAAGGGCTAAACAGTCAAACGTTTTTTTTTCTTGTTTCAACAACTAACTTCAGTTAGTAGGAAAGACATTACTTGTGAAAAACGTCCCTGCCAAATAACTAGTTGATTTATTCTATGTATATGTAGGATTTGCTGGTCATTTTGATAAATTTCCTAATGTGGTAAACTTTTGTTTTTCATGGTGTTTTGTGCACCATGGAATTCCTTTGGAAAAATCAACACAGGACATAAAATTGTGCCTCTGAATAATCAGAAAACTCCATGGAGGAAATGGACAGATAGTTAAATGAAGTAAAATGCATCCTCAAGTAATAAGGTGGCCTTTTGTCCTCTGTTGTCAAATTGGATGAAAAATTATTTCAAGTGTTTATGTGTAACTTAAAATCATCCTTAGATTCTGAACAAGCCTCCACAAGGTAAGATTAGCAGTAAATAGTGGGAACCAGGCTCATAATTGGGGATTGTCTTTAATATGTAAGATATTTAATTATTTTGAAATCAATAAAACTTAGATTCAGTTCAAGGTATGTCCCTTAGAAATGTATGATTTTGGGAAAATGAATGAGATCTTCTAGCATTAGTTTCTTCAATTATAAAATGAGGATTACAGTTCTTGTTACTGTCAATATTAAACAGTAAACTGTGAGTGTATGATTAGAATATACTCTAGGATTTTTGAGCAGTAGAGTAATGTCATTTGGGCTGCTTCAGGAGAACTGATTCTTGGAGGCTAGAATAAACATGGAGAGACTTGATAAGAGCCTATTGCAGTGGACCAGGAAGAAATTAAGAAGTAGGGAATGATCAACTTTGTCATATATTTTCATAGTAGAGTGAATAGGATTTATTAAAGTCTCATGAGAGTAATGAATGAAGAGTACAGCAATTTTTTGTCTGAACAACAAGATGGAAAAAACATTTAATGAGATAAATAGGGAACACCTCTTTAAATTTTGTATAGAAAATGCTTATGTTTATTATGGACATTTAAAAGGTTTTTAAATACTAAATTGCCATTCACTTGGATGTCAAAATTAGAGATGTTGCATATCCAAGTTTGCAGATTAAGAGGAGAGGAAGGGGCTGGGGACACAAAATTACTGCTGTAGAATTTAATTGTCAGGAAAAGGGAAATATCCATCTAAAAACCTAAGTGGGGAATACATGTAAATCCATGGCTGATTCATGTCAATGTATGACAAAAACCTCTACAATATTGTAAAGTAATTAGCCTCCAACTAATAAAAATAAATGGAAGAAAAAAAAAAAAAAAAAACCTAAGAAGTGTTAGTGAGGTCTGAGACAATTCAGGGCAGGGAACTTTCATTCACAGTTTGATCCACCCACATTGATTATGTAAACTACCTCAAGTGGGCCTCAAGTATTAGACTTTTGTGGCTTATAAATGTTGGACTGTTTGAATTTCTCTTCCTTATTTTTTTTTTTTTATTCTTTCAATTCTTTTTTACACTCAGCTGAAGCTTGGCTTCCTCTGGAAAGTCTTCTGTCACACTTATTTGATATCTCCTGCACTATGACTCAGCACTGAATATTCATTTAATGGCAGTAATAGCATGGGTCTGGAGTTGGTTGACTTCTCCTTATGTGTCATAGCACTGAGGGAAAGAAACTCTGCCTCCTTCAACTTGATAATAAAAATGTCCATGATGCATTGGACACAAATAGCTGTTCTATACTCATTCTTCCAAGTGAAAAAATAAAAAAACAATTCTCATACATTCAAGCATTTTCCCCCTTTGACTTTCCCTCCTTGTTTTGCAGGTAAGTTGCTTCTACTATATGAAGTCAGCTCCTGTTCAGATTAGATGGAATCAAGAAACAATGTAACCTACTTTGTCCTCCTGGGACTCACACAGAATCCAAAAGAGGGGAAAGTACTT
>NC_057396.1:72258195-72297816 GCF_019320065.1 Cervus canadensis
AAATAAAATTGGGTGTGTGAAGATATATAATGATAGTTTGATATAAGTATTCAAAGTGTGGTGCTGGAGAAGACTCTTAAGAGTCCCTTGGTCAGCAAGGAGATCAAACCTGTCAGTCCTAAAGGAAATCAACACTAAATATTCATTGGAAGAACTGATGTTGAAGCTGAAGCTCCAATACTTTGGCCAACTGATGTGAAGAGCCTACTTGTTGGAAAAGACCCTGATGCTGGGAAAGATTGTGGGCAGGACGAGACGGGGGCGAGAGAGGATGAGATGGTTGGATAGCATCATCAACTTAATGGACATGAGTTTGAGCAAACTCCAGGAGATAGTGAAGGGCAGAGAAGCTTGGGGTGCTGCGGTCCATGGGGTGGCAGAGTTGGACAGGACTCAGCAACTGAACAGCAATGACAATATACATCGTCACAACAATATAATTGCTGCAATCAGCTATTTTACATACTCATGACTTACATTGTTACTTTTTTTTTCCCTTCTTTTGGTGTTTGGAGATAATGCTTAAGATCCACTCACCTAGGAAATTTCAAGTGTACAATGCAGTATTGCTAACTATAATCACATTGCTGTAAAAGAGATTTCCAGAAATTCTCCATCTTCATCTTGTGTAACTGAAACTTTGTTCCCCCAATCAGTGTCTCCCTATTTCTTGCTCTCCAGTCTTTGGCAATCACTATTCTACTTTCTGGTTCTATAAGTTTGACTTTTTAGATTCCATATATATGTAAGATCTTGCATTATTTCTCTTCTCCCTCTTGCTCATTTTACTTTGCATAACATTCCCTAGGTTTATTTGTGTCATAGAGTGCTTTTCATTTTCATAAAGTCTACATGATATTTTATGATATTCTAAATATACATCACACTACCTATTCAGCCATCAATGGGTGCATAAATTGCTTCCATATCCTGGTTAATGGGAATAATCTGCAATGAACATGAGTGCAGATATCTCTTTGAGATATTATAATTGATTTGAATTCCTTTGAATATACACCCAGAAATAGGATTGATGGATTAAAAGTAGTTCTATTTTTAATTTTTAGAGGAATCTCCCTGCTGTTTTCCATAATGGTTATGCCAAAGTATTTCCCACCAAGAGTACAAAAGGGTTCCCTTTCTCCACATCCCTACCACTGCTTTTTATGTTTTATCATTTTGATAATTATCATACTTAAAAATGTGAAGTGTAACCTTATTGTAGTTTGAATTCACATTTTCTTGATTATTAGTGATGTTGAACATGTTTTTATACAACTGGTGATCATTTGAATGTCTTTTTTTGAGAAATGTCTATTCAGGTCCTTTGCCCATTTTGTTTAAAATTTGCTTTACTTCCAGTTTATTGATATGTAATTGATGTATAGCACTGTATAAGTTTAAGATGTAGATCATAATTATTTGATTTATACACACCATGAAATGATGTGATTATGTGTGTGTGATTACACACACCATGAAATGATTATCACAATAAGTTTAGTGAACATTCATCATCTGATGCAGATAAAAATTAAAGAAATAATTTTGTGTGTGTGTGTGTGATGAACTCTTAGGATTTATTCCCTTAAAAACTTTTATATATCACATACAGCAGTGTTAATTATATTTATCATGTAGTTTATCACATTCCTAGTACTTATTTATCTTATAACTGGAAGTTTGTATTCACTTTTGACTTCTCTTCATTTTTCCCCCTTCTCCTACCGTCTCTGGTAATCACAAATGTATTCTTTTCTTCAGTGAGTTTGTAAGTCTATAGTTTGTTTTTGAAGTATAGTTGACTTACAACATTATGTTATTTTCTGTTAGAAAACATAGTGACTTTTTCTATACATTTCAGAATGATCACTAAAAGTCTAATTATGATATGTATCATAAAGCTATTACTTAGTTATTGATTATATTTTCCACACTGTACATTTTATCACCACGATTCATTTATTTTTTCAGCTGGAAGTTATTCCTCTTAATTTTCTTCAACTATTTCTTCCCTCTCCCCATTCCTTCTCCTTTGGTATATAGCTGCTATTTCTCTGTGACTGTTTATGTTTTGCTATGTTTGATTATTGGTTTTGTTTTTTAGATTCAACATATACATGAAACCATACAGTATTTGTCTCTGACATTTCACTCAGCATAATACCGTCTAGGTCCATTTGTGTTGTCACAAATGACAAGATTTAATTCTTTTTTTTTTTTTTTTTATAACCGAGTAATATTCCGTTGATTCTACATAACACATCTTCTTTATCCATTCATCTATTTATGGGTACTTGGAATCATTCTATGTCTTGGCTCTTATAAATAATTCTGCAATGAACATAGAGTGCTTATGTCTTTTTTTAATTGAATATGAATGAATATGTCTTCTTTGGAAAAATGTCTGTTCAGGTACTCTCCTCATTTTGTAAAAACTGGAATGTTTGTTTTCTTGATGTATGAGTTGTATGAGGTTTTTTTTTGTATATTGTGGATATTAACCTCTTATCAAATATATTGTTTACAAATATATTCTCTCACTTAGTAGACCTTTTGGTTTGTTGATCGTTTCATTCACTGTGCAAAAGGTTTTTACTTTAATGTATCCTCAACTGTTTATCTTTTCTTTTGCCAAAGGAAACATATCCAAAAATTATTGCTAAGATAGATGCCAAAGAGTGTACAGTCTATATTTTCTTCTAGGAGTTTTATCATTTCAGGTCTTATATTCAAGTATTTAATCCATTTTGAATTTATTTTTGTGCATGGTGTGAGAGAGTGGTTAATTTGATCCATCTTATAGCTTTCCAATTTTTCCAAGTGTTTGTTGAAGAGACTGTCCTTTCCCCTTTGCCTTCTTTGTCATGGATTAACTGATCATATAACTGTAGGTCCTTTTTTGGGCTCTCTATTTTGCTTCATTGATTGCTGTGTCTGTTTTTGTTTAAGTCATACTGTTTGATTACTATAGGTGTACAGTGTAATCTGAAATCAGGGAGTGTGCCACTTCCACTTTGCTCTTTCTCAAGACTGTTCTGGCTATTCAGGGTATTTATATTTTCATATAAAATTTAGAACTATTTGTTCTAATTTTGTGAAAAATAGCATTGGTATTTTGGCAGAGATTTCATTGAACCTGTAGATTGCCTGGGATTTTAATGATATTAATCCTTCCAGTTCATGAACATGATGCATATTTACATATATTTGTACCTTCAGTTTTTTTCATCTGTCTATTACAGCTTACCAAGTCCAGACCTTTTACCTTCTTAATTAGATTTATTCCTCAGTATTTTATTCTTTATCATGTGATTGTGAATTGGATTGTTCTCTTCATTTCTATTTCTGATGGGTTCTTGCTAGTGTGTTGAAGAAATACAACAGATTTCTGTATATAAATTTTGTATTCTGAAACTTTACTAAATTCATTGATGAGCTCTAGTCGCTTTTCAAAGATTTTCTATGTATATTGTTTTATCAGCTGCAGTAACAGTTTTAGTTCTTCCTTTCTAATTTGAATTTCTTTATTTCTTTTCTCTGATCGCTATGGGTAGAATTTCCAACAAATAATAAATGTGGCAAGAGTAAACATCTTTGTCTCTTTTCCTAATCTTAGAGGAAATACTTTCTGTGGATAACATTATATACTGAGTATAATGTTAGCTGTGGGATTATCATGTTGAGTTCAGTTCAGTTCAGTCACTCAGTCGTGTCCGACTCTTTGTGACCCCGTTAACTGCAGCATGCCAGGCCTCCCTGTCCATCACCAACTCTCAGAGTCCACCCAAACTCATGTCCATTGAGTCAGTGATGCCATCCAACCATCTCATCCTCTGTCATCCCCTTCTCCTCCTGCCCCCAATCCCTCCCAGCATCAGGGTCTTTTCCAATGAGTCAGTTCTTCGCATCAGGTGGCCAAGGGATTGGAGTTTCAGCTTCAACATCAGTCCTTCCAATGAACACCCAGGACTAATCTCCTTTAGGATGGACTGGTTGGATCTCCTTGTAGTCCAAGGGACTCTCAAGAGTCTTCTCCAACACCACAGTTCAAAAGCATCAATTCTTTGGCACTCAGCTTTCTTCACAGTTCAACTCTCACATCCATACATGACTACTGGAAAAACCATAGCCTTGACTAGACAGACATTTGTTGGCAAAGTAATGTCTCTGCTTTTTAATATGCTGTCTAGGTTGGTCATAACTTTTCTTCCAAGGAGCAAGCGTCTTTTAATTTCACGGCTGCAATCACCATCTGCTGTGGTTTTGGAGCCCCCCAAAATAAAGTCAGCCACTGTTTCCACTGTTTTCCCATCTATTTGCCATGAAGTGATGGGACCGGATGCCATGATCTTAGTTTTCTGAATGTTGAGCTTCAAGCCAACTTTTTCACTTTTTTCTCCTCTTTCACTTTCATCAAGAGGCTCTTTAGTTCTTCTTCACTTTCTGCCATAAGGGTGGGGTCATCTGCATATCTGAGGTTATTGATATTTCTCCCAGTAATCTTTCTTCCAGCTTGTGCTTCATTCAACCAAGTGTTTTTCATGATGTATTCTGCATCTAAGTTAAATAAGCAGGGTGACAATATACAGCCTTGATGTACTCCTTTTCCTATTTGAAACCAGTCTGGTGTTCCATGTCCAGTTCTAACTGTTGCTTCCTGACCTGCATACAGGTTTCTCAAGAGGCAGGTCAGGTGGTCTGGTATGCCCATCTCTTTCAGAATTTTCCACAGTTTACTGTGATCCACACAGTCAAAGGCTTTGGTATAGTCAATAAAGCAGAAATAGATGTTTTTTTTAGAACTCTCTTGCTTTTTCGGTGATCTGGCAGATATTGGCAATTTGATCTCTGGTTCCTCTGTCTTTTCTAAAACCAGCTTGAACATTTGTAAGTTCATGGTTCATGTATTGCTGAAGCCTGGCTTGGAGAATTTTGAGCATTACTTTACTAGCGTGTGAGATGAGTGCAACTGTGCAGTAGTTTGAGCTTTCTTTGGCATTGCCTTTCTTTGAGATTGGACTGAACACTGACCTTGACCAGTCCTGTGGCCACTGCTGAGTTTTCCAAATTTGCTGGCATATTGAGTGCAGCACTTTCACAGCATCATCTTTCAGGATTTGAAATAGCTCAACTGAAACAAACAAACAAATAAACAACAACAAAAAGAAATAGCTCGACTGGAATGAATTCTGGAATTCCAGCTTTGTTCACAGTGATGCTTCCTAAGACCCACTTGACTTTACATTCCAGGATGTCTGGCTCTAGGTGAATGATCACACCATCGTGATTATCTGAGTCATGAAGATCTTTTTTGTACAGTTCTTCTGTGTATTCTTGCCACCTCTTCTTAATATCTTCTGCTTCTGTTATGTCCGTACAATTTCTGTCCTTTATTGAGTCCATCTTTGCATGAAATTTTCCCTTGGTATTTCTAATTTTCTTGAAGAGATCGCTAGTCTTTCCCATTCTATTGTTTTCCTCTATTTCTTTGCATCAGTTGCTGAAGAAGGTTTTCTTATCTCTCCTTGCTATTCTTTGAAACTCTGCATTCAAATGGGTATATCTTTCCTTTTCTCTGCTTTTCACTTCTTTTCTTTTCACAGCTCTTTGTAAAGCCTCCTCAGACAATCATTTTGCCTTTTTGCATTTCTTTTTCTTGGGAATGATCTTTTTTAAAAAACTACTTATTTATTTTACTTTACATCATTGTATTGGTTTTGCCATATATTGACTTGAATCTTCCATGGGTGTACATGTGTTCCCCATCCTGAACCCCCCTCCCAACTCCTTCCCCATCCCATCCCTCTGGGTCACCCCAGTGCACCAGACCCCAGCATCCTGTATCATGCATTGAATCTGGATTGGCGACTCGTTTCACATATGATAATTATGATCCTGATCCCTGTCTCCTGTACAATGTCATGAACGTCCATCCATGGTTCATCAGGCACTCTATCAGATCTAGTGCCTTAAATCTATTTCTCACTTCAACTGTATAGTCATAAGGGATTTGATTTAGGTCATACCTACATGGTCTAGTGGTTTTCCCCACTTTCTTCAATTTAAGTCTGAATGTGGCAATAAGGAGTTCATGATCTGAGCTACAGTCATTTCCTGGTCTTGTTTTTGCTGACTGTATAGAGCTTCTCCATCTTTGGCTGCAAAGAATATAATCAATCTGATTTTGGTGTTGACCATTTGGTGATGTCCATGTGTAGAGTCTTCTCTTGGGTTGTTGGAAGAGGGTGTTTGCTATGACCAGTGCAGTCTCTTGGCAAAACTCTATTAGCCTTTGCCCTGCTTCATTCTGTACTCCAAGGCCAAATTTGCCTGTTACTCCAGGTGTTTCTTGACTTCCTACTTGTGCATTCCAGTCCCCTATAATGAAAGGACATCTTTTTTGGATGTTAATTCTAAAAGGTCTTGTAGGTCTTCATAGTACCATTCAACTTCAGCTTCTTCAACATTACTGGTCAGGGCATAGACTTGGATTACCATAATACTGAATGGTTTGCTTTGGAAACAAACAGAGATCATTCTATCGTTTTTGAGATTGCATCCAAGTACTGCATTTCAGACTCTTGTTGACTATGATGGCTACTCCATTTCTTCTAAGGGATTCCTGCCAACAGTGGTAGATATAATGGTCATCTGAGTTAAAGTCACCCGTTCCAGTCCATCTTAGTTCGCTGATTCCTCGAATGTCGATGTTCACTCTTGCCATCTCCTGTTTGACCATTTCCAATTTGCCTTGATTCCAGGACCTAACATTCCAGGTTCCTATACAGTATTGCTCTTTACAGTATCAGATCTTGCTTCTATCACCAGTCACATCCACAACTGGGTGTTGTTTTTGCTTTGGTTTCATCTCTTCATTCTTTTTTGGAGTTATTTCTCCACTGATCTCCAGTAGCATATTGGGCACCTACCGACCTGGGGAGTTTGTCTTTCAGTATCCTATCATTTTGCCTTTTCATACTGCTCATGGGGTTCTCAAGACAACAATACTGAAGTGGTTTGCCATTCCCTTCTTCAGTGGACCACACTCTGTCAGACCTCTCCACCATGACCCGACCGTCTTGGGTGGCCCCACACAGCATGGCTCAGTTTCATTGAGTTAGACAAGGCTGTGGTCCTGTGATCAGATTGGTTAGTTGTCCGTGATTGTGGTTGCAGTGTGTCTGCCAGGTGATGCCCTCTTTCAGTGCCTGCTATCTTACATGGGTTTCTCTTGCCTTGGACGTGGGGTATCTCTTCACAGCTGCTCCAGAAAAGCACAGCCTCTGCTCTTTCCCTTGGATTATCATGAATGGTCTTTATTACATTGAGATTTGTTTCCTCTATTCCCACTTTCTGAAGAGTTTTTGTCACAAATGGGTGAAGAGCTTTATCAAAAGCTTTCTTTGCCTATATTAAGATGATTAAGTGATTTTTAGTCCTCAATTTGCTAACCTGGTATATCACATTGATTGCTTTGTTGATATTGAACTATCCTTATATCTCTGGGATAGATCCTATTTGATCATGGTGTATGATCCTTTCAACTTATATTGAATTTAGTTGCTAATATTTTGTTGAAGAATTTTGCATCTAGGTTCATCAGTATATTGGCCTGTAATTTTCTCTCTTTTTGCGATATTTTTGTCTGGTTTTGGGTGATGCAGGCCTCATAGAGTGAGTTCAGAACCATCCCTTTCTCTGTAAATTTTTTGAAGTAGTTTCAGAAAGACAGGTGCTAAGTCTTCACTAAATGTTTGGTAGAACTTACCTGTGAAGTAATCTGGTCCTGGACATTTTTATTTTTAATTGAAAGTGTGTGTTAGTTGCTCAGTCGTGTCTGACTCTTTGTGACCCTATGAACGGTAACCTTCCAGGTTCCTCTGTCTGTGGAATTCTCCAGGCAAGAATACTGGAGTGGGTTGCCATTTTCTTTTCCAGGGGATCTTCCCAACCCAGTAGTTGAACCCTGGTCTCCTGCATTGCAGGTGGACTCTTTACCATCTGAGCCACCATAACTTTAATTTTTTATAAAATTATTTAATTTCATTACTGGTAATTGATATGTTCATATTCCCTGTTTTTTTCCTAGTTCCGTCTTGCAGGATTGTGCATTACTAGGAATTTGTCCATTTCTTCTAAGTTGCTTATTTTATTGGCATAAAATTGTTTGCAGTAATCTCTTATGATCCTTTTTGCTTTCTGTGGGATTATTTGTAACTTGTCTTTTTTTAATTTTTGTTTTTATTGATTTGGGCCTTGATGAGTCTGGCTAAAGTTTTGTCAACTTTGCTTATCTTTTCAATGAACCAGGTCTTAGTTTTCATTATTATTATTATTATTTTTGGTCTCTTTCCCCATATATTTCTATTCTGATCATTATGATTTCTTTCCTTCTACTAACTTTGGGACTTGTTTATTTTCTATTTCTTTTAGGTGAATAGTTAGATTGTTAGTTGAGATTTCTCCTGTTTCTTGAAGTAGGCTTCTATTGCTCTAAGCTTCCCTCTTAGAACTGCTTCTGCTGCATCCTATAGACTCCTGGAGGAGGGCGTGGCACCCTGCTCCAGTCTTCTTGCCTGGAGAATCCCCATGAACAGAGGAGCCTGTTAGACTACAATCCACAGAGTCACCCAGAGTGGGACACAACTGAAGCAACTAGCACACGTAGATTCTAGGTCATTTTGGTTTTTTGTTTGTTTTTGTTTTAATTGGTCTTCACCCATTTTAAAATTTCTTCTTTCTTTCAGTGATTCATTGGTTGTTTAGTTTTGTATTGCTTAGCCTCCAGTTGCTTTTTCAGTTTTTCCCCCCTATTGTTGATTTCTAGTTTTGTAGTGTTATGGCCAAAAAATAAATTTCTTGATATGGTTATACTATTATTACTATTTCCCCCAGTTCTCCATCTTCTGCCTGGCCATAATATTTAAATGTAATAGCTGTATCAAGTGGTACAACATGTGACTTAAACTCTCTCCTCTAGGCTGCAGAGTATTTACTAACTATATGTGTTGCACTGTCCTGAGGATAATGCATGTGAAGAAAATTTGAAAAGAAATCTCTTTGCCTAGGCAGACTTCTTTTATTGAATGACCAGTGGAATTCCCAAAAGCCTAAAATAGTCAGTGAGAAGGCATATGATTATATGTTTCTATATTTCTACACCAGAAGTGTTTGTACTAGAAATTTAGCCGCATTTGTTCTCCAACCCTAGATATCACACTTCCTGAAAATATAGCAAGTCCCAAGGTTCCTGTAGATAGCGTATGTCCCGATGTGTCTATAGTACAGGTGAGAGCTTGACTCAGAATCTCACCCTCGTCTGGTGACCTTAGCTAGTGAGGAGATGCTCTCAGGGATATGCAACCTCGATGAAACCCCATGGAATTGTTCACGTAGCGTTTACTATCCTTTATGTCTCAGTTCATGATACCCCAGGGTTTATACGAGGATTGCTTTCTCACACAAATTTCCAATGAGGAATGGAAACTGTTATTACATTAGTTTAAAGTTCACGGAGAAGAACCAACCAGGTGAAGATGTGCTGTTTGTGGACAAATTCTCCCAAATATCTGTTTCTAAGGCAAAATCATAAAAAAAAAAAAAAAAAAAAAAAAACAGAGATAATTAATTCCTAGGAGGGCAAAGCCTTAGATGTTAATAGAAAATTAGTCTTTTTTTTTTTTTTTCTAGTGTTCACTCATCTTTATTCTTTTTTTTTCCCATTTATTTTTATTAGTTGGAGGCTAATTACTTTACAATATTGTAGTGATTTTTGCCATACATAGACATGAATCAGCCATAGATTTATATGTGTTCCCCATCCCAATCCCCCCTCCCACCTCCCTCCCCATGCCATCCCTCTGGGTCTTCCCAGTGCACCAGCCCTGAGCACTTGTCTCATGCATTCAACCTGGGCTGGTGATCTGTTTCACCCTTGATAGTATACTTGTTTCAGTGCCATTCTCTCAGAATATCCCACCCTTGCCTTCTCCCACAGAGTCCCGAAGTCTGTTCTGTACATCCATGTCTGTTTTTCTGTTTTGAATATAGCATTATTGTTACCATCTTTTAAAATTCCATATATATGCATTAGTATACTGTATTGGTCTTTTATCTTTCTACCTTACTTCACTCTGTATAATGGGCTCCAGTTTCATCCATCTCATTAGAACTGATTCCAATGAATTATTTTTAATGGTTGAGTAATATTCCATTGCTCTTTACAGCATCAGACCTTGCTTCAATCACCAGTCCCATCCACAACTGGATATTGTTTTTGCTTTGGCTCCATCCCTTCAATCTTTATGGAGTTATTTCTCCACGGATCTCCAGTAGCATATTGGGCACCTACCGACCTGGGGAGTTCCTCTTTTAGTATCCTATCATTTTGCCTTCTCATACTGTTCATGGGGTACTCAAGGCAAAAATACTGAAATAGGAAAAGGAGTACGTCAAGGCTGTATATTGTCACCCTGCTTATTTAACTTATATGCAGAGTACATCATGAGAAGCGCTGGGCTGGAAGAAGCACAAGCTGGAATCAAGATTGCTGGGAGAAATATCAATAACCTCGGATGTGCAGATGACACCACCCTTATGGCAGAGAGTGAAGAGGACCTGACAAGTCTCTTGATGAATGTGAAAGAGGAGAGTGAAAAAGTTGGCTTAAAGCTTAACATTCAGAAAACTAAGATCATGGCATCTGGTCCCATCACCTCATGGGAAATAGATGGGGAGACGGTGGAAACAGTGTCAGACTATTTTTTTGGGCTCCAAAATCACTGTGGATGGTGACTGCAGCCATGAAATTAAAAGACGCTTACTCCTTGGAAGGAAAGTTACGACCAACTTAGATAGCATATTAAAAAGCAGAGACATTGTTTTGTCAACAAAGGTCCATCTGGTCAAGGCTATGGTTTTTCCAGTGGTCATGTATGGATGTGAGAGTTGGACTGTGAAGAAAGCTGAGCACTGAAGAATTGATGCTTTTGAACTGTGGTGTTGGAGAAGACTCTTGAGAGTCCCTTGGACTGCAAGAAGATCCAACCAGTCCATCCTAAAGGAGATCAGTCCTGGGTGTTCATTGGACAGACTGATGCTGAAGCTGAAACTCCAAAACTCTGACCGCCTCATGTGAAGAGTTGCCTCATTGGAAAAGACCCTGTTTCTGGGAGGGATTGGGGGCAGGAGGAGAAGGGGACAACAGAGGATGAGATGGTTGGATGGCATCACTGACTCGATGGGCATGAGTTTGAGTAAACTCCGGGAGTTGGTGATGGACAGGGAGGCCTGGCGTGCTGCAATTCATGGGGTTGCAAAGAGTCGGACACGACTGAGTGACTGAACTGAACTGAACTGAATATTCCATTGTGTATATGTACCATAGCTTTCTTATCCATTTGTCTGCTGATGGGCATCTAGGTTGCTTCCATGTCCTGGCTATTATAAACAGTGCTACGATGAACATTGGGGTGCACGTGTCTCTTTCAGGTCTAGTTTCCTTGGTGTGTATGCCCAGGAGTGGGATTACTGGGTCATATGGCAATTTATTTCCAGTTTTTTAAGGAATCTCCACACTGTACTCCACAGTGGCTGTACTAGTTTGCATTCCCACCAACAGTGTAAGAGGGTTCCTTTTTCTCCACAACCTCTCCAGCATTTATTGCTTGTAGACTTTTGGATAGCAGCCATCCTGACTGACATGTAATGGTACCTCATTGTGGTTTTAATTTGCATTTCTCTGATGAGTGATGTGGAGCATCTTTTCATGTGTTTGTTAGCCATCTGTATGTCTTCTTTGGAGAAATGTCTGTTTAGTTCTTTTGCCCATTTTTTGATTGGGTCATTTATTTTTCTGGAATTGAGCTTCAGGAGTTGCTTGTATATTTTTGAGATTAATCCTTTGTCTGTTTCTTCATTTGCTATTATTTTCTCCCATTCTGAGGGCTGTCTTTTCACCTTGCTTATAGTTTCCTTTCTTGTGCAAAAGCTTTTAAGTTTAATTAGGTCCCATTTGTTTATTTTTGCTTTTATTTCCAATACTCTGGGAGGTGGGTCATAGAGGATCCTGCTGTGATTCATGTCGGAGAGTGTTTTGCCTATGTTCTCCTCTACGAGTTTTATAGTTTCTGGTCTTACATTTAGATCTTTAATCCATTTTGAGTTTATTTTTGTGTATGGTGTTAGAAAGTGTTCTAGGTTCATTCTTTTACAAGTGGTTGATCAGTTTTCCCAGTACCACTTGTTAAAGAGGTTGTCTTTTCTCCATTGTATATCCTTTCCTCCTTTGTTGAAGATAAGGTGTCCATAGGTTCGTGGATTTATCTCTGGGCTTTCTATTCTGTTCCATTGATCTATATTTCTGTCTTTGTGCCAGTACCACACTGTCTTGATGACTGTGACTTTGTAGTAGAGCCTGAAGTCAGGCAGGTTGTTCCATTCAGGAACAGTTCCATTCTTCTTTCTCAAGATTACTTTGGCTATTCGAGGTTTTTTGTATTTCCATACAAATTGTGAAATTCTTTGGTCTAGTTCTGTGAAAAATACCATTGGTAGCTTGATAGGGATTGCATTGAATCTATAGATTGCTTTGGGTAGTATAGCCATTTTGACAATATTGATTCTTCCAATCCATGAACACGGTATGTTTCTCCATCTGTTTGTGTCTTCTTTGATTTCTTTCATCAATGTTTTATAGTTTTCTATGTATAGGTCTTTTATTTCTTTAGGTAGATATACTCCTAAGTATTTTATTCTTTTTGTTGCAATGGTGAATGGTATTGTTTCCTTAATTTCTCTTTCTGTTTTTTAATTTCTTTCTTAATTTCTCTTTCTGTTAGTGTATAGGAATGCGAGGGATTTCTGTGTGTTAATTTTGTATCCTGCAACATTACTGTATTCATTGATTAGCTTTAGTAATTTTCTGGTAGAGTCTTTAGGGTTTTCTATGTAGAAGATCATGTCATCTGCAAACAGCGAGAGTTTCACTTCTTCTTTTCCAATCTGGATTCCTTTTACTTCTTTTTCTGCTCTGATTGCTGTTGCCAAGACTTCCAAAACTATGTTGCATAGTAGTGGTGAGAGTGGGCACCCTTGTCTTGTTCCTGATTTTAGGGGAAATGCTTTCAATTTTTCACCATTGAGGATAATGTTTGCTGTGGGTTTGTCATATATAGCTTTTATTATATTGAGGTATGTTCCTTCTATTCCTGCTTTCTGGAGAGTTATTATCATAAATGGATGTTGAATTTTGTCAAAGGCTTTTTCTGCATCTATTGAGATAATCATATGGTTTTTATCTTTCAATTTGTTAATGTGGTGTATTACATTGATTGATTTGTGGATATTAAAGAATCCTTGCATTCCTGGGATAACGCCCACTTGGTCATGATGTATGATCTTTTTAATATGTTGTTGGATTCTGTTTGCTCGAATTTAGTTAAGGATTTTTTCATCTATGTTCATCAGTGATATTGTAGTGTAGTTTTCTTTTTTTTGCCGAAAAATCAGTCTTTTAACAATTCTAAGTATCCTCTTTAAATACTAAGATTCAAGAAGAAGCTGTTTTCTTATTCTAAGAGGAGAATAAGAGGAGTTTATTAAGAATTGAAATATTCATATTTCTCATTGTGGAATCCTGAATCTAAATGCTAAAGATCAGAAGATTTTCCTTAGTACCTAACAAATTTGTGTTTCAAATTTATCACAGCATTTTCTTTTTCTTTGATGTGAATTTCCAAGACAGTGGAGCTTTGAAAATGTTTGCTGAATCCATTTGAATAAATCTGTGCTGTCTTGACATTCTCTGCTTCCTGTAGAATAGTCCAGCCAGTGGGAAGACTTGAGAAACATCCATTACATGACATGATGCTTGAGCAGCTACAAATAATGATTGTTTCTTATTCCTGAGTATACTGATCATTCTTCTTCAGGACAGAGGCCACCATGGTAAGTTAACTAGCACTGTTGATTTTTCATCTGGGTTTTACATTTCCATTTTCTTCTAAGAGGTTTAGAATTAAAATAATTAAAGTTTTCCTACCTGATATTGATGGTTTTAGATGTTTTAGGATATTTTGCAGAAATATTTGTTTTTCTCACTGTTTATGGGTTTAACTATAATTAATAAGGAATAGGTTTATGATTTATGGATTCCCATGGAGAATCCATGCGAGAGAGAAGGACAGCACTTGGAGTCTGTTTTTTTTTTTTTTCCAGAAAAAGCTCAGTTCAAAAACTTAGAACCAAAGAGAAAATGAATTAAAATATGACATTAAAATGTACCCTCTACTGTGATTCAGTCAGTTCAGTCATTCAGACATGCCCAATTCTTTGCGACCCCATGAACCATAGCATGCCAGGCCTCCCTGTCTGTCACCAACTCCCAAAGTTTACCGAAACTCATGTCCATTGAGTTGGTGATGCCATCCAACCATCTCATCCTCTGTCATCCCCTTCTCTTCCTGCCTTCAATCTTTCCCAGAATCAGGGTCTTTTAAAATGAGTCACTCTTTGTATCAGGTGGCCTGCCGTTATTGGGAGTCTTTATAAACTCCAAGCTCAAAGGCTAGTTTATTCTAAATCTATTCAAACTTTGATGGATATTGTTAGGTCTTATTTTTGTTTCAGTGGATGTGGTCCCAGTAGCATGATTGAATTTCTGTATCCCTGAACTGGACTTCCCTGGTGGCTCAGTAGTAAAGAATCCACTTGCCATCACAAGAGATGCAGATTTGATCCTTGGGCTGGGAAGATCTTCTGGAGTAGGAAATGGCAGCCCACTCCAGTGTTCTTGTCTTGAAAATTCCATGGACAAAGGAGCCTGGTGGGCTGCAGTCCATGGGATTACAAAGACTTGGACATGGCTGAACACACACACACGACTTTAGACTTTCATCTTTTTCTTAGAGTCAAAACAGGTATTGCTAAATATGAGAGATGAAAGCTAATTCTCTTTGTCACCGCATGGTGATTTTTTCCCCTTATATACAGGCACTTTAAGGTGTCTGAACAGAGTAAGATGTGTTGCTGTGAAAAAAAAAAAAATTACTGTTTTGGGTATTAGAAGATTTGGATTCTTGTGTTCTATGGATCAGTTAGCTGTGTTTCTCTCTGGGTCTCAGTTTCCTTATCTTTAAAGAGGATGAGGACATTTGATCCCATCACTTCACGGCAAATAGATGGGGAAACAATGGAAATAGGGACAGATTTTATTTTCTTGAGCTCCAAAATCACTGCAGATGGTGACTATAGCTATGAAATTAAAAGATGCTTGCTCCTTGGAAGAAAAGCTATGACCAACCTAGACAGCATAGTAAAAAGCAGAGACATTACTTTACCAACAAAAGTCCATCTAGTCTAAGTTATGGTTTTTTCAGTAGTTATGTATGGATGTTAGAATTGGAACATAAAGAAAGCTGAGTGCTGAAGAATTGATGCTTTTGAACTGTGGTGTTGGAGAAAATGCTTGAGAGTCCCTTGGACAGCAAGGAGATCAAACCAGTCAATCCTCAAGGAAATCAGTCCTGAATATTCATTGCAAGAATTGATGCTGAAGCTGAAATTCAAAAACTTTGGCCACCTGAGGCAAAGAACTAACTCATTTGAAAAGACCCTGATGCTGGGAAAGATTGAAGGCAGGAGGAGAAGGGGACAACAGTGGATTATATGGTTGGATAGAATCACTGACTCGATGGACAAGAATTTGAGCAAGCTCCAGATTTGGTGATGGACAGGGAGGCCTGGCGTGCTGCAGTCCATGGGGGTCTCAAAGAGTCAGACATGACTGAGCAACTGAAATGAACTAAACTGATGAGATTATAAAATGCAAAGTACTGGGAGATTTTTTGTGTACAAAATTCTAGGTTTTGTCCAATCGACCCTGGATCCCATTAACATCTTTCACTGTATTTCATAGGTTAGCAAAAGAACGGCCATGGATTTCATGTGTCACCGGTGGCCATGTCTAAACTCTGGCATTGCTGATTCCCAGAAGTAAGCTGGATTCCTCCTGGAGAGGCACTCAGTGGTAAAGAGCTAGAGACAGAAATCCTGGATTTGAATGCAGTCTTCTCTGTTAGGTTTTCCATCATCATTACTTTGGGTAAGTCACTTATCTTCTTGTAACCACAGTTTCTTCTTCTTTACAGTACAGACAGCAGTACACCAACCTCACAAGGATCATCTTGAAGACCACGTACATGTAAAGTATTTAGTATAATGCCTAGTACATTGTAAAACTCAACAAAGCTAACAGTTATTATAGGAATGCCATGGTGTAAAAAATAAATCTCTGCATTCTATAAAGATTGAGAAAAGCAGGCTTATAGTAAAAGTGTATTTCCCAATATTTGAGTATACTGAATGTAAGCAAGTAACACAGATTTCCCTGCTTAAGAAGTAATGTGTCTGCTGAAGTTCTTACTGCTCAATTGCAGTCTGGGTGCCATTTTATGGAAGGTCAAGATTATTTTGCTGTCCATAACTTTTGTCCATTTCTCATTTTCCCAAAATTATGAGTATTAGAGAATATGAGTGGAAATAGGAACAGAATTGGTCTTTGGACTAAGACAAAAAAAAAAAAAAAAAAAAAAAAAAACCCTGAAAATTATCCTGTGTTTGGGTCTGTCAATTACCAGAGGACATCAAAAATGTCCACTGAGCTGTTTTGTATATGAGTTAGTTATTGTGTTGTGTGGGATAGAAGGAGCTGATATAAATTGTAAAAGAGAACTGTTTTAAAACTAATTGCTTTAAAGTTTGCAAGAAACTGAAATAATAAGTGAAATAATGAGGATGAATGAGTTAAGTTTGGAATTTTCTGTCTGATTTTGATCATGAAATCCATTGGGAAAGTATGAAAATATATCAGTTGGTTCTCGGTTCTCCCAGGTGCCATCTTCTCTAGAGAAGTGTTGGCAATTAGAAGTGCACACAGAATTTCTTCTCAAGTATTCTTGTCCCTGGAAACATTCTCTGATGCCCTGGGCTATCCAGAAGGGAGCCTACTATGGGGGCTTGGAACTCTAAAGATAGCTTCTCAACAAAGAGTTTGTGGGGTCATCTGGAAGAGTTCCCTGGTGCAGACAATCTGGGGCTTCCCTGGAGGCTCAGATGGTAAAGCATCTGCCTGCAATGCGGGAGTCCTGGGTTCAATCCCTGGGTCTGAAAGATCCCATGGGGAAGGAAATGGCAACCCACTCCAGGACTCTTGCCTGTAAAATTCCATGCACAGAGGAGCCTGGTAGGCTACAGTCCATGGGACCACAAAGAGTTGGACAAGACTGAACAACTTCACTGGAAGAGTTACCTCATTATGTACCTTGCCCACCTGTAACATAGATAATTCATTTTACCCTTCACTGCCTATTTGCTTTTAAAATACATAAATATAAAAAATCAACAAAGCGAAAAGCTGGTTTTTTGAAAAAATAAACAAAATTGACAAACCATTAGCAAGACTCATTAAGAAACAAAGAGAGAAGAACCAAATTAACAAAATTAGAAATGAAAATGGAGAGATCACAACAGACAACACTGAAATACAAAGGATCATAAGAGACTACTACCAGCAGCTCCATGCCAATAAAATGAACAACTTGGAAGAAATGGACAAATTCTTAGAAAAGTATAACTTTCCAAAACTGAACCAGGAAGAAATAGAAGATCTTAACAGAGCCATCACAAGCAAGGAAATCGAAACCGTAATCAGAAATCTTTCAGCAAACAAAAGCCCAGGACCTGATGGCTTCACAGCTGAATTCTACCAAAAATTTAGAGAAGAGCTAACACCTATCTTACTCAAACTCTTCCAGAAAATTGCAGAAGAAGGTAAACTTCCAAACACATTCTATAAGGCCACCATCACCCTAATTCCAAAACCAGACAAAGATGCCACAAAAAAAGAAAACTACAGGCCAATATCACTGATGAACATAGATGCAAAAATCCTTAACAACATTCTAGCAAGCAGAATCCAACAACATATTAAAAAAATCATACACCATGACCAAGTGAGCTTTATCCCAGGAATGCAAGGATTCTTTAACATCTGCAAATCAAACAATGTAATACACCACATTAACAAATTGAAAGATAAAAACCATATGATTATCTCAATAGATGCAGAGAAAGCCTTTGACAAAATTCAACACTCATTTATGATTAAAACTCTCCAGAAAGCAGGAATAGAAGGAACATATCTCAACATAATAAAAGCCATATATGACAAACCCACAGCAAGCATTACCCTCAATGGTGAAAAATTGAAAACATTTCCCCTGAAATCAGGAACAAGACAAGGGTGCCCACTCTCACCACTACTATTCAACATAGTGTTGGAAGTTTTGGCCACAGCAATCAGAGCAGAAAAAGAAGTAAAAGGAATCCAGATAGGAAAAGAAGAAGTGAAACTCTCACTGTTTGCAGATGACATGATCCTCTACATAGAAAACCCTAAAGACTCTACCAGAAAATTACTAGGAGCTAATCAATGAATATAGTAAAGTTGCAGGATATAAAATTAACACACAGAAATCCCTTGCATTCCTATATACTAACAATGAAAAAACAGAAAGAGAAATTAAGGAAACAATACCATTCACCATTGCAACAAAAAGAATAAAATACTTAGGAGTATATCTACCTAAAGAAACAAAAGACCTATACATAGAAAACTATAAAACACTGATGAAAGAAATCAAAGAGGACACAAACAGATGGAGAAACATACCGTGTTCATGGATTGGAAGAATCAATATTGTCAAAATGGCTATTCTACCCAAAGCAATCTATAGATTCAATGCAATCCCTATCAAGCTACCAACGGTATTTTTCACAGAACTAGACCAAAGAATTTCACAATTTGTATGGAAATACAAAAAACCTCGAATAGCCAAAGTAATCTTGAGAAAGAAGAATGGAACTGGAGGAATCAACCTGCCTGACTTCAGACTCTACTACAAAGCCACAGTCATCAAGACAGTATGGTACTGGCACAAAGACAGAAATATAGATCAATGGAACAGAATAGAAAGCCCAGAGATAAATCCACGAACCTATGGACACCTTATCTTTGACAAAGGAGGCAAGGATATACAATGGAAAAAAGACAACCTCTTTAACAAGTGGTGCTGGGAAAACTGGTCAACCACTTGTAAAAGAATGAAACTAGAACACTTTCTAACACCATACACAAAAATAAACTCAAAATGGATTAAAGATCTAAATGTCAGACCAGAAACTATAAAACTCCTAGAGGAGAACATAGGCAAAACACTCTCCGACATAAATCACAGCAGGATCCTCTATGACCCACCTCCCAGAATATTGGAAATAAAAGCAAAAATAAACAAATGGGACCTAATGAAACTTAAAAGCTTTTGCACAAGAAAGGAAACTATAAGCAAGGTGAAAAGACAGCCCTCAGAATGGGAGAAAATAATAGCAAATGAAGAAACAGACAAAGGATTAATCTCAAAAATATACAAGCAACTCCTGAAGCTCAATTCCAGAAAAATAAATGACTCAATCAGAAAATGAGCCAAAGAACTAAACAGACATTTCTCCAAAGAAGACATACAGATGGCTAACAAACACATGAAAAGATGCTCAACGTCACTCATTATCAGAGAAATGCAAATCAAAACCACAACGAGGTACCATTACACGCCAGTCAGGATGGCTGCTATCCAAAAGTCTACAAGCAATAAATGCTGGAGAGGGTGTGGAGAAAAGGGAACTCTCTTACACTGTTGGTGGGAATGCAAACTAGTATAGCCGCTATGGAAAACAGTGTGGAGATTTCTTAAAAAACTGGAAATAGAACTGCCATATGACCCAGCAATCCCACTTCTGGGCATACACACTGAAGAAACCAGATCTGAAAGAGACTTGTGCACCCCAATGTTCATCGCAGCACTATTTATAATAGCCAGGACATGGAAGCAACCTAGATGCCCATTAGCAGATGAATGGATAAGGAAGCTGTGGTACATATACACCATGGAATATTACTCAGCCATTAAAAAGAATTCATTTGAATCAGTTCTAATGAGATGGATGAAACTGGAGCCCATTATACAGAGTGAAGTAAGCCAGAAAGATAAAGATCATTACAGCATACTAACACATATATATGGAATTTAGAAAGATGGTAATGATAACCCTATATGTAAAACAGAAAAAGAGACAGACATGTACAGAACAGACTTTTGGACTCTGTGGGAGAAGGCGAGGGTGGGATGTTTCGAGAGAACAGCATGTATATTATCTATGGTGAAACAGACCACCGGCCCAGGCTGGATGCATGAGACAGGTGCTCGGGCCAGGTGCACTGGGAGGACCCAGGGGAATCGGGTGGGGGGGATGTGGGAGGGGGGATCGGGATGGGGAATACATGTAACTCCATGGCTGATTCATGTCAATGTATGACAAAACCCACTGCAATGTTGCAAAGTAATTAGCCTCCAACTAATAAAAATAATTGAAAAAAAAAATTTCAATACACCATGTCCAAAATATCAAAAAAAAATACATAAATATAAAGAGAATAATGAAATCTTAGTTATTGTAAAATGAAAAGATTAATAATTACAATACTTAGTTGTATGTGTGCATGCTAAGTAATTTCAGTTATGTCTGACTCTTTGCGACCCTAGGGACTGTAGCCCACCAGGCTCTTATGTCCATGGGATCCTCCAGACAAGCATCCTGGAGTGGGTTGCCATGCCCTTCTCCAGGGGATCTTCCGGACCCAGGGATCAAACCCACATCTCTTATGTCTTCTGCATTGGCACGCAAGTTCTTTACCACTAGTGCCATCTGGGAAGCCCACTTAGCTATATATATTACCTTAAAGTTGACTTGACAAATACATGTATTCCTCATCAAGTAAATTGAAATAGACTTTGCATTACAGTGATCTGGTTGATGACTGAGACTAGGCTTATTACTTGTTAGCATTAATGGCATATGTTAAAACTAGTGATCAATAATTTTTAGATGGTAGACTAAAGACAGCATCTAGGATGATTAAAAGTGGTCCCTGGGGCAGCTAGGGCAGACTCACCCCCTGCCTTGATCCTCTAAAGCTGTTAGAGTCAGCGAGGCCCTCATTCTATGCTCATTTAGTGAACTGATAGCAGTAACTTTATGAGTACATTAAAGCGATCTCCTCAAATAGTAATATATTCAGATCATATATTTTTGGGGTCCCACAATATACCAGTACACAACTTCCTATGTTTCTTTTCCCATACATATACCGTTCAATTAAAAAATTCATTGTTTCAACCTAAGGCCTCCAAGAAAAAAACATGTAAGTTATATTTATTTTCTGATTAAAATTAGTAATGTAAGCTCCAGAATTTTGGAAAATACTAAAAAGGTAAAAAAAAATCTAAGAGTCAACTAAGAGAAATTTTGGTGCATAGGTTCCTAGACACTTTGGGGAACAGAAGGAATCATTTGTGATATTGTCAGAGTACTGTTAAAAGGTAGCATTTTGTAATAATTCATTCTTTTATATTCCCTTTTCCTTTTTTTCTTTCTTAAAAGTAAAGTGTTCCTTGCGAGTGTTTACATTACCCACACCACATAGATGCGGAATGAAAGGAATGTGACTGTGTTCATTCTAGTAGGTCTTACACAGGACCCCCGAATGCAAAACGTAGTGTTTGTGGTGTTTTTGGTCTTGTACATGGTAACCCTCTCAGGCAACCTGCTCATTGTGGTCACCATCACCACCAGCCAGGCTCTGAACTCCCCCATGTACTTCTTCCTGACCCACCTTTCCTTGATAGACACAATTTACTCTTCTTCTTTGGCTCCTAAGTTGATTGTGGACTCCCTTCATGAGATCAGGACAATCTCCTTTAATGGGTGTATGGCTCAAGTCTCTGCAGAACACATTTTCGGTGCTGCTGAGATCATCCTGCTGACAGAGATGGCCGATGAGCGCTACGTGGCCATCTGCAGACCTCTGCACTACACGCCACCGTGAGCGCAGGCTGTGCCTCCTCCTGCTGGGGTGGCCGGGACCGGAGGATTTCTCCACGAAGCGTTCGGATCCCCTTTACAGCCCGGCTGCCCTCTGTGGCCCCGATGTCATAGACCACTTCATGTGGGACTTGTACCCTTTGCTGAAACTTGTCTGCGTGGACACCCACACCCTTGGTCTCTTTGTTGCTGCCAACAGTGGGTTCATCTGCCTGTTAAACCTCCTCCTCCTGTTGGTCTCCTGTGTGGTCATCTTGCGCTCCCTAAGGGCTCACAGTGTGGAGGGGAGACGCAGAGCCCTTTCTACATGTGTCTCTCACATCACGGTGGTTGTTTTGTCTTTTGTGCCCTGCGTGTTTGTGTATCTTCGCCCAGTCGACATTCTGCCCATTGATAAAGCTGTTGCTGTCTTTTACACTATGGTGGCCCCTATGTTAAATCCTTTAATCTATACTCTCAGAAATGCTGAGGTTAAACGTGCTATGAAGAAACTCTAGAGAAAGAAAGTGACTGCAGATAGTGATTAAAGAGATTCACTGAGCTTTATAGATAGAAGTAAAACAGATAATCTCATCCAATCCTCTTGATCTATAGATGAATACATTGACTCTAAAAGGGACTGAATAATAACTGCAGATAGCCCTGAATGATGGAATAGCCTGGCATGCTGCAGTCCATGAAGTTGCTAAGTATTGGACTTAGGGACTGAACAACAACTTAAGCACATACCTTGGTTAGACTGGAATCCAGGTTTACTTTCTCCCATCCCAGACTCTCCTCATCACAACTTAATGCTTTTTAATCAATATTTATCTTTTATATGATTATCTCAAATGTCTTCAGAAGCTACAAGCTAAGAACCTAGAATATTGGATTGGTATTCAAATTGTCTTATGTAACATGGAGATGGTGGTTACTACCGATTATTGAAAATAAAATGTTAAAAACATTCATTTGTTTTGAACTCAATATAAATTCTTTTGTGGAATTTTCTTGTTCATTGAATCTTTGTTGTGCAGTGAAAAGAAATAGTGTTTCTCAAATGCTTATAAAGCTGGCATTGTGTTTGTTATTTTACATATGGTATCAGTTGAAGTCCAGCCAGGAGACAGACCACAGTGCAGTTTGAATAGAAAGACTTCACATACAATAAATGATTGTATCAGGGTATTAACTACAAAGAGCTTCCTTGGTGGCTGGGTGGTAAAAATTCTCTTCCCAGTGCAAGAGACATGGATTCAACCCCTGGGTTGGGAAGATCCCGGGAGAAGGAAATGAAAACCCGCTCCAGTACACTTGCTTGGAAATCCCATTGACAGAGTGGCCTGGTGGACTACAATCCATGGAGTTGCAAGAGAGTCAGATACTACTTAGTGACTAAATGAAAACAGCTATTAATTATAACAGGGTGTAATGAGCTCTCTAAAGAAGGACCTGGGGCTGAGAGATGAATTTGCAAGGAAGTAACATATTTAGAATGTTGGGATTCTAGTCTTATGGAGAAGGTGTAGTTGTTGCCCATTGAATGGTGGAAAAATTTAACTGGATTGCCTTGGGCAAGAAATAATTCACGATGGCTGAAGAGAGGCTGGCAGGCATGAAATGTTTCTGGGGCTGGCGAGATGGAGCCTTTCACTGCAGTGCTGGTTGGCTGGGGCTCATGAACAAGGAACTATGACCTTGAGTGGCGAGCAGAAAAACCCATTTTGGGTGTAGGTGGAGCCAGGTTGGCAGAAAACACAACCCACTCCAGTATTCTTGCCTGGATAATTCCATGGACAGAGGAGTTCGTGGGCTACAGCCCATGGGGTTGCAGAAAAGTCAGATAACACTGACCAACTAGCCGAGTGATCACTGATCTCACTAATCCTTCCAGTAAAGATGCACAGACTGAGATGAGCAATCACTTGCAGGCAGTTATTTCAGAACAGATTTAAGCATCTTTGTTATTTAAACTTTTAGCTCTGTAACAGAATAAAAAAAATGAAAAGAGAATTTATCAGAATCTGTTGCATGCAGCTGAAGCTGCTCAATGCAACTAAATAGAATATGAAATTTTTAAAGGTATGAAAACAACTAATGGGAACTAGCATAAAATTTTGGGAATTTGAACAAAATCTGTACTTTAATTAATAATACTGTATCACATGTTAATTTCCTGTGTTTTTTTTTTACAGCATAGTATTTCTCAGAATTGGATCAAAAGTTTCAAGCCTCATTAATTTTTTTTAATCACTAAGATAATACACTTTCTAGACTTGTAGTAGTAATAGTAGATGGCAGAATAAATGAAACTATTATCAAAATTTTTAGTGAATTATTCTGTTAGAAATATTTTCTAATTTTCCTTCTTATGGATTCTTAGATGGGCTTCTTAGATGGCTCATCAGTAAATTATCCACCTGCAATGCAGGAGACCCAGGTTCGATCCCTGGGTCAGGAAGATGTCCTGGAGAAGTAAATGGCAACTCATTTCAGCATTCTTGCCTAGGAAATCCCATGAACAGAGAAGCCTGGTGGGGTATGGTCCATGGAGTCACAAAAGACTCGGACACGACTTACAGACTATACAATAACAACAACGACTCCTTAGATCCCCCCATCATTTAAAGGTGAACATTCAGTTTCCAGAAACATGGGGTTTTAAAAGAAACTTTGATATTAATTTCTTGTGTAAATGCTTTCTTCTCTGCAATCACTCCCTGTACTTTCTCAGTCTTTCAAGTTTCCTGAGGCTTTCAATGGTTAAGTCAAAGATCTCTTGGTGAATGTCACATTGCACTTGCAGTTATGTGGGTTATTGTCAAATATCTTTTAATATTGATTTCTAGTATAATTCAACACTTATAAGAGAACAGACTCAGTATGATTTCAATTCTTTTATACCATGAAATTCTTGCACCTTGTTTTATGCCTCTGGATATCTTCCAGTGTCTTCTGGTTTATAGTCTACGGGAACTTGAATAGAATTTGTATTTCACTGTTGTGTGAAAATTGTATAAATCTTTATTATATTGAATTGGTTAATAGTGCTTTTCATTTCTACTTTGTCCTACTTTTCTGCCTATTAATTCTATTATTTTTTGAGAGCTTGATAAAAAGAAAATAAAATAAAAATCTAAATTTATCTGTTTAAAAATAATTGTAATTTATAGTGGAACTATATGTAATTTTGCTCTGTATTTTCTAAGTCTCTTGTAAGTGTGCTATCACACTTTCATAATTAAAAAAAAGATAAAGACTAACTCTACCAAATATCGTTGAGGATGTGAATTAACTGAACTTTTATACATTGCTTTAATGTATACATAAAATGAAAATTGATACAGGCACAAAAAGCTTTTAACTCTGAATTGTCATGGATCAGTAAATATGTGTGCGTGCTAAGTTGTTTCAGTCGTGTATGACTCTTTGCTACCCTATGGGCGGTAGCCCATCAGGCTCTTCTGTCCATCAAATTTTCCAGGCAAGAATGCTGAAGTGAGTCGCCATTTCCTTCTCCAGGGGATTTTCCTGACCCAGGGATCAAACCCATGTCTCTTACATCTCCTGCGTTGTGGGTGGGTTCTTTACCAGTAATGCCACCTGGAAAGAAGTGTAACACTCTTCAAAGTATAAATGAAGGGTCTAGTCTTTTCTCCATCGTCAAAGAGCTTATAGAGTCAGAGTTTGGCACCAGGATAGGGGCAAGCATATCTAGAGAAGGCGAAGCTTTGGAAAAATTTGAAGTAGATAGTATCCAGGGACAAAACCGGAAATGATATCCAAAGGTGAATGAAATTTCAACATGGCAGAAAGGCAAAATCATACATAAGTCAACAAGACAGATAACAGACACCAAGCCACACAAGATGCTTAAGAGCAGTGGGAAAAAACTAGAACTTGGAGAATTTTATGGTGCAGAACTCTGTGGTGTTTTCCAACTCATTCTATAATTGTAAGGAAATTAATAATAACGCCAGTTGGTACAGGGACAAGGTCAGTGAAACTGGTGTTATTGGTTTTAAACCTTCACGTAGATTCCCACTGAGCATGATCAGATGGGCCCAGGGGTTAGTTAAGCAGCCTTAACAAATGGTGTCTCTGCTCAGCTGACTCAATGGACGCGAGTGTGAGCAGACTCCGGGAGGTAGTGGAGGGCGAGTGTGAGCAGACTCCGGGAGGTGTGGAGGGCGGAGGAGACTGGCGTGCTGCCGTCCACGGGGTGGCAGAGAGCTAGACACAGCTTAGCGGCTGAGCAACGGGAATCACAACAGCCACGCTACGCTTCGTTGCCTATGTTGAACGTTTTTTCTTTGTAATTCCATTTCTTATTTCACAGGGAAATTTTAATTCTCATTAAAAACATAAAAAGCTGTTATTTTATCAGATACATCTCATCTCCCTTTGCATCTAAGCATCCATGTTGCTCAGGCCATCCTGTTTCCATCATCAACTCATTTCTGCATGGTTTTTGTACTTTGTCATATTGCTAATCATTGCCATCAACAGTCAGAGATAATGTCATTCATGTTCATGATTTTTATGAACGGTTTGGATTTATGAAGATAAAAGTCACAAACACTGGTACTCTAAGTATAGACATTATATTATATAACAATTTAATCATAATTTTCTTCTAACATTTTAAAATGAAAATAATTTTTTTATATGTGGAGATACATGTATAATATTTATTTTTTCATTAGCCTAACTTGGAGGCACACGTTTCTACAAATCCTTATAGTTCTCATAAGAACTATACCTTTGCATTAAGTTTTGAGATTGAAAGTATGAATCCTCCAACTTTATTCTTCACTTTTCAGATTTTTTTTGTTTTGTTTTGATTATTTGGGATTTCTTGCAATTCCATATGAAACTTCTCTACAATTTCACACAAATTTTAGTATTTGCATTTCCATTTTTGCATAAAATGGCTTTTGATAAAGATTGCATTAAATATGCACTCTAGGGGATATTGTTATCTTAATTATATTAAGTCTACAAGGCTATGAATACAGGGTACGTTTGTATTTACCTGTGCTTAGTCGCTTCATTCGTGTCTGACTCTATGCAGCCCCGTAGCCTATAGCCCACCAGGCTCCTTTGTCCAGGGGATTCTCCAGGCAAGAATACTGGAGTGGGTTGCCATTTCCTCCTCCAGGGAATTTTCCTGACCCAGGTATCAAAGCTGTGTCTCCTGAGTCTCCTGCATTGCAGGCAGATTCTTTACCCACTGAGTCACCCTATGTCTTCTTTAATTTCTTTTAGTGATTTTTTTAGTTTTTAGTGTACAATTCTTCCCCCACTTTGGCAAATTTATTCCTAAGTATTTTATTGTTTCTGATGGTACTGTCAACATACTTATTTTCTTAATTTTGTTTTTAGACTATTAATTCCTAGTATATCAAAATATAGCTTATTTTGTATTAAAGCTTATAGTTTCTTCGTGTGTGTGAGGATCCCTCAGATTTTTTTTTCTTCATAATAAGATCATGTCATTTGTTAGTATAGTTTTACTTCTTCCTTTCCAATTTGTATGCCTTTTATTTCTATTTCTAGTCTAGTTGTTCTGACATTAATCTTCAGGAAAATATTAAATAGAAGTGATGAAAGGGAGAATGTTCTGATTTTATGAGGTAAGCTTTCAGCTTTTCACCATTAAGTATGAGTCTTAGTTATGGGTCAAACCTTTCAGATATGTCCAGGACTGGAAAAGGTCAGTTTTCATGCCAATCCCAAAGAAAGACAATGTCAAAGAATGCTCAGACTACCGTATAGTTGCACTCATCTCATATGCTAGCAAAGTAATGCTCAAAATTCTCCAAGCCAGGCTTCAGCTGTACATGAACCTTGAACTTCCAGATGTTAAAGCTGGATTTAGAAAAGGCACAGAAACCAGAGATGAAAATGCCAACATCTGTTGGATCATTGAAAAAACACGAGAGTTCCAGAAAAACATCTACTTCTGCTTTATCAACTATGCCAAAGCCTTTGTGTGAATCACAGCAAACTGTGGAAAATTCTTAAAAAGATAGGAACACCAGACCACCTGACCAGTTTCCTGAGAAATCTGTATGCAGGTCAAGCAGCAACAGTTAGAACTGGACATGAAACAATAGACTGGTTCCAAATAGGAAAAGGAGTACATCAAGGCTGCATATTGTCGCCCTGCTTATTTAACTTATATGCAGAATACATCTTGAGAAACGCTGGGTTGGAGGAAGCACAAGCTGGAATCAAGATTGCCAGGAGAAATATCAGTAACCTCAGATATGCAGATGACACCATCCTTAAGGCAGAAAGTGAAGAAGAACTAAAAAGCCTCTTTATGAAAGTGAAAGAGGAGAGTGAAAAAGTTGGCTTAAAGCTTAACATTCAGAAAACTAAGATCATGGCATCCGTTACCATCACTTCATGGCAAATAGATGGGGAAACAGTGGAAATAGTGGCTGACTTTATTTTTCTGGGCTCCAAAATCACTACAGACTGCAGCCATGAAGTTAAAAGATGTTTACTCCTTGGAAGAAAAGTTATGACCAACCTAGACAGCACATTAAGAAGCATAGACATTACTTTGCCAACAAACGTCTGTCTAGTCAAGGCTATGGTTTTTCCAGTGGTCATGTATGGATGTGAGAGTTGGACTATAAAGAAAGCTGAGCACCAAAGAATTGATGCTTTTGTACTGTGGTGTTGGAGAAGACTCTTGAGAGTCCCTTGGACTGCAAGGAGATCCAACCAGTCCATCCTAAAGGAGATGGGTCCTGGGTGTTCATTGGAAGGACTGATGCTGAAGCTGAAACTCCAATACTTTGGCCACCTGATGCACAGAGCTGACTCATTTGAAAAGACCATAATGCTGGGAAAGATTGAAGGCGGGAGGAGAAGGGGACAACAGAAGATGAGATGGCTGGATAGCATCACCTACTCGATGGACATGAGCTTGAGTAAACTCTGGGAGCTGATGATGGACAGGGAAGCCTGGCCTGCTGCAGTCCATGGGGTGGCAAAGAGTCTGACATGACTGAGTGATCGAACTGTAACTACATAATCTGTTTATCTCAAATGTCATCAGAGGCAAAAAGGTAAGAATCTAGAATATAAAATTGCTATTAAATTGTCTTATTATATAACACTGAGATCTTGGTTACTGCTTATTATTGAAAATAGCATGTTTAATATTTATTTATTTTGGACTCAATATAGATTCTTTTATGGAATTTTCCTGATTATTGCATCTTGGTTGTACAGTGAAAAGAAATATTGTTTCTCATTGCCCCTATGGATGGCACTCTTTTTGGTATTTTCCATATCGTATCAGTCTCAGCCAGGGTCCAGCCTGGAGACAGTCCACAGTGCAACTTGGACAGAAAAAGTTCACATGCAGTTATTAATTATAGCAGGGTATTATCTATAAAAGGGTAATAAGGTCTTCCCTGGTGGTTTAATGGTTAAAAATCTGCCATGTGATGCAGGGGACATTGATTGATCCCTGGTGCAGGAAGATCCCACATGCCATGGAGCACCTCAGCCCACGTGCCACACCTTCTGAGCCTGTGCTCTTGAACCTGGGAATCACAACTACTGAGCCCACTGCAACTACTGAAGCCTGCGTGCCCTAGAGCCTGTGCTCCACAACAAGAGAAGCCACTGCAATGAGAAGCCCATGTACCGCAGCAGAGAGCAGCCCCAGCTGGCTGCAAGAGGAGAAAGCCCATGTGCAGCACCAGAGGCCCAGCACAGCCAAAATAATTAAATAAATCTATTTTTAAAGGGAGGAAGGTAATGAGTTCTACAAAGAAGGACTTCCACTGAGAGATGAGTATCCAAAGGAATACATTTATTTTTTTATTTTTTATTTTTTTTTTAGGAATACATTTAGAATGTGAGCATCCTCCCCAAACTTGTGATTCCAGTCTCATGGAGAAGGTGTAGCTGCTATCCATTGAATGGTGGAAAAGTTTGACAGGGTTGCCTTGGTCCAGAACTATTTCTTGATTGCTGAAGAGGTTGGCAGGCATGAAATGTCTCTGGAACTGGCAAGACAGGAGCCTTCACTGCAGCGATGGTTGACTGAAAGTCATGAACAAGGAATTAAGGCCTTGAGGGACAAGCAGGAAAAACCCATTTTGGGTGCAGGTGGAGAAAGCCTGGCAGAAAACACCCCTCTGATAGCACAGACGGTAAAGTATCTGTCTATGATGCAGGAGACCCAGGTTTGATCCCCGGGTGGGGAAGATCCCCTGGAGAAGGAAATGTATTCAGCATTCTTGCCTGGAGAATTCTATGGACAGAGGAGCCTGGCGGGCTACAGTCCATGGGGTCACAAAGAGTTGGACACGGCTGAGTGACTAACACACGCACACAGTACATCTAGGCTGAGTTGGAAGATTGATGACTGGGGTGCCTGTGCAGTTGATTGGAATCCCCCTGTAGACGGGCCACTGCGACCCAAGGGGAAAGTGTCCGTGGACGTGTCAGTAAAAGCGGAGGAAGCACCAGTGGGTGCCACCCCTCCTGCCTCCCGCGATTGTAACACACACAGTGTTGAAAGCTACAGAGCCAGAACAAGATGAAAAAGAAACATACTTAATCCAGAAGGAGATGCCTCTTGGAACACGTCTCCTGATCAAGCTTAACATCATGTCAGGTCAAGGACAGCGAGAAATGCTTACAGGATCCATTTTCATTAATATGGAGTCGGTAATAATGGGTTTATATGTAGCTCAGAGGCAATTAATTGATAAGTGGCATAAGAATTTTATCCTTAATTCTTTGAACCCATTTTCTATACACTGACGCTCAAATATATGGTGTAATATGACCAAGCCTTAAGTTAAAGTCAGAACTGAGATATATACTGGGATATGACTCTTTATCCTACATACTTTTTGCTTATTATACAGCTTTAAGTAAGACTTCCCTTTTTTGTTGGTAATAATTTTTTTATTGTAAAACTTAAAAATAAGCAAGCATCTAATTTGTTGGAAGATTTATAATTTCATATAATTTCACTATTGGTTATGCTCTGGTACCTCATTAATTCTTCACTGAAGAACACAGGCAGAGATGAACAATCACTTGGAGGTGGTATAATAGAACAGATTTAAGCATCTTTGTTATTTAAATTTTTAACTCTGAGTTTTCATGGCTCAGTAAGTATGCTGTTGTGTTGTTGTTTAGTCCCTAACTCGCGTCTGACTCTTCTGTGACCCCATGGACTGCAGCCCTCCAGTCTCCTCTGTCCTTGGGATTTCCCAGGCAAGAATACTGGAGTGGGTTGCCATGCCCTCCTCCTGGGGAATCTTCCCAACCCAAGGATGGGACCCACTCAGATTCTTTACCACTGAGCCATGCGGAAAGCCCTTCTACTTACCTAGGTCTTCTTTAACTTCTTTTAGTGATGTTTTCAGTTTTTAGTGTACAGTTTATCCAGCACTTTGGTAAAATTTCTTCATAAGCATTTTATTCTTTCTGATAGTTCTGCCTACATAACTATTTAAAAAATTTTTTAAATTGTTAATTCCTAGTATATTGAAATATAGCTAGTTTTGTATTGATTCTAATAATTTTCTTGTGTGTGTGGATTATTTAGATTTTTTTCTACATAAGATAATGTCATTCGTTAGTATAGCTTTACTTCTTCCTTTCCAATTTGTATACCTTTTATTTCTGTTTCTAGTCTAACTTTTCTGACATTACTCTTCAGGAAAATATTAAATAGAAGTGATGAAAGTGAACATGTTCTGATTTTATGAGGTGAGCGTTCAACCTTTCACCATTAAGTATGTCTTCATTATAGGAGAAACCTTGGCATATATTTGTTTCTGACATAGAGCATGTCAGCTTTCAGGAGCACTTTGTCCCAGGTCTTACTGTAAACTGTCACCTATCTGGTCATGTAATTGTTTTCAAAAGGCCATTCCACAATGTTATTCACCAAGTTTCTATTAAGTTCTTTTGTCTATAATTTGCAAATATTTCTTTGACTCTCTCTCTTCATGTTAGATGGATTTCCCTGGATGCAAATCCTGAGATGGGATTTTATGGAAGGAGAAGGGATTTAATGAAGCTATTGTGGTAGGAGAAGAAAGGATGTAGTCTAAACTAGATTCTGAATTCAGCCTGTAGTCACAAGAGCTCTAGAGTATAATTTTATGGGTCCTACACTCTGAGAAGGCAGGACCTAAATCTGTTTTTATTAGTCACTGAAGACCCAACAAATGTCCATTTGTCTGATTCATTATTTGAGCTCAAAAATATTTACTGATAAATGAATGAAGGACAGAGGAATAATGGAAAACATTTATTATGAAATTGCTTTGTATGTAGATATAGTCACAGATTAAAAAAGTTTTTAATAATGAAATGTTGCCAAAAGGTAAAGATTAACAGAGAAATATAATATGAATAGCTCATATATATATAAGATAATGAAATCTTGCTGAGACAGGAAAAACATCAAGGTAAATTATTTGCTCATATTGCTGATAATTTCAGTTTTCCTTTCTTTCTCTCAAAAAAAAAGAATAAAAGAAATTGTGAATTCCCTAAACAGTTCACCTAGAATTCTCAGAATCTGAATTAAATAAAGTTAAATAAAAGGTAGGAAAAAATTCTCTCAAATACAGTGCCTTTTTTTCCTCTTTATTTTTTTGAGATTTTATTTTGCTTTCACCTTTTATTTATTCATTCAATGTGTATTACTAAACAGAAATTGTGCTACTCTGAAGAAACTATCATAATATGCCAGGCAAGTTCTTTACGGACTATGACTGCATATTTAATAGATAGAAATTCCTATCTGACATCAAGAGTTTCTTTTATTTGAGTCATCACACTTATGGATGGTTTTCCAACCTAAGATGGTGACATGAACAATGGTAAGTGCTATGAAACCTACTAGGAAATTTTAAAAAAATCATGCAATCTCGATTCAACTATTATAAATGTTCAATGGACAATTTTATTATTAAATATATTTATGTTTAATTGGAGGATAATTGTTCTAATGTGTTCATCAAAACCCACTATTGTGTTGGGTTTTATAACAGTAAAATAGTTGCATGTTACAGCCAACAAATCACGATCAACTATAATATATAAAGTGAACAGTTGGCAATGAAAAGTTGTTGGATTTTTAGTTATAGTAGCAAAATGAAATGTACTATACACAACGTGTCCAGCATAGTCTCTGTCTCAATAAAAGGTAGTTAGTAATTATCTTCCCTTTCTATCATTTCTTGGCTATCTATGAAGGCACTCAGGACTTCGGTCAGGGAAAGGGGTCTGACTCTGATCACTGACTGGTGTATGTGCTTCGACACCATCCCTTTTCCTTCAATTCCACCACTTGTAAAATTGGAATAATAGCAACATTGTAACAATCTCTTTGTGTTGTTAGAGAGATTACTGGTAAATACTAATCTACTTAGTACTTCTTTCATTTTATTAGATGAAAAATCTATGAATCCACATACAAAGTTGAAACTAGTAAAAATAAACCTCAATTTGGGAGAATTTTCTAAAGATGGAAAGAATGGTTTTGATACATGTTTTTCTCTTTTTCTGAGAACTTATTTCTGTTCCCCTCAGTGCAGAATGTATAATTTGCAGTGAATAATTTACTTCTTTATTCTTTACATACTCCTTGTTGAAATCATCCAAAATACACTTTGACCTTTGTATCAGACGAATTAATGTTTGGCTCTAAAGCACATTTATAAGACACCTGAAGTAACTTTCCTACTACACAATTTCCTAATGGCATTTTCCATCTGGGCATTTCTCAAGGTATAGATTAAGGGATTTAACATGGGAGTTATCACAGTATAAAATACAGCAACTGCTTTATCAATAGGTAAGGTAGCTGCAGGTCTCATGTACACAAATATGCAGGGCACAAAGTATAAAATGACCACTGTGATGTGGGAGATGCAGGTGGAGAGGGCTTTTCGTCTTGCTTCCAAGCTGTAGGCCCTTAGGGAACGCAAGATGACCACATAGGAGACCAGCAGGAGAAGGAAGTTTAACAGACAGATGAAGCCACTGTTGGCAGCAATGAAGAGCCCGAGAGTGTGGGTATCAGTGCAGGCAAGACTGAGCAAAGGGTTCAGGTCACACATAAAGTGGTCTACGACGTTAGGGCCACAGAAGGGTAAGTGGAAGATGAAGAGGATCTGTATGAATCCATGAAGAAAGCCTCCCACCCATGACACTCCCACTAGCAGCCCACATACCCGCCAGTTCATGATGCTTGTATAGTGCAAGGGCTTGCAGATGGCCACATAGCGGTCATAGGCCATCACAGTGAGCAGGATGACTTCAGCACCTCCAAAGAAATGTTCCCCAAAGATTTGGGTCATACATCCATTAAATAAGATGGTTTTCTTTTCATGGAGTGAATCTACAATCATCTTAGGGGCACACACAGAGGAGTAGCAGGCATCAATAAAGGAAAGATAGGCCAGGAAAAAGTACATGGGGGACCCCAAAGATGGGCTTGCAGTGATGGTGACCATGATAAGCACATTTCCTACCACAGTGATGATGTAGATGACAAAGAACACAGCAAATACAATTTTCTGCATCTTTGGATTCTCTGTGAGCCCCAGTAGAACAAACTCTGTCACATTGTTCCTGTTCTCCATGTGTTTCATGAAATGGTTTATTCCTGACCTAAAAGTGAGAGAGTTAATTCTTAGGTAGGTTGATAAGGAGTCTAGGGCCCTCAAAGAGAAATGGTCCAGGGCTCTGGAGGAGGAGAAAGATATAAACATCTTTTTCTACATTGCTTTGTCTTAGTCACATAAAATGTTCTTTCTTAAACTGAGGTTTTATGACAATAATCTTTAAAATTAACTTTCTTTAAGCCCATGTTTTTTTTCTTAAACTGAGTTTTCATGACAATAACTTTTAAAATGAACTTTCTTTAAGCCCAGAACTAATGATTACACAACAAGACAACTCATCTTGCTCAAGGGTAGGTTTTTCATTAAGCTCTGTACTAATGATTATGTAACAACAATGGATCTTGCTCAAGGACATGTTTCTCCTTCTTAAGGGAACCTTCTGACTAATCTTGTTAAGACGTAGGTTGTGGGAGTGGGTCTGGTAAGACCTTTCTATTGTCAGTTCTAATCTTTTGAATTTAAGATGTATGTTTTGGGAGTGGGTCTGGTAAAAGTATATAAGGCCTTGATAAGACTTGATAAGAGGCCCTCTCAGTCCCCCTTCTGATGTCTATGTTAGAAGCTTTTCTCTGTCCTTTTCATTGTAATAAGACTTCTGCCACACAAAGGCTCTGAGTGATCAAGCGTGGTCCCTGATTCTGAAGCTAAACCTCTTCTTTGGAGATCACAAATCCATCATTCACTGTCCAAAGCTATCAAAAGAAAACATAATTTTAATTTATGCATTCTTAAGCTTATTAAACTTCTTCATTCTAATAAGTAATAAATACCCAGACTTTACCGAGTGTGAATTCTTTCTTGTTTTTTTTTTTTTTTTTTAATGAAGAAACAATTCTGAGTTCTTAAGATTATTCCAATTACCTCCTAGGAGAAAATTCTTTTAATAATGTAGATGTGAGGAACTTCTGTAAACCCATGGGCCGGAGACTTTAATCATCTGAAATGGTTCAGAGTCTAACTTGAAGTCGTGTATTTCCCAGATAATGGCAATTAAGTGTGAAAAGAGGTAAAGGATGGATGTAAAGCTTAGGAATTTTCCGTTTACTCTCTAAGAAATGGGGGACCATGGAAGGTCATTGAAAATATGAGTGGAAGGATGAAAGAAATCTGATGAAGAGAGAATCTTGGATGTTATTCTACTAAAGATTTTGTGTGTCTTGGATGAAGTTGGCAGGTTTCAGTGAACGGGTGGAAGATGGAGAGAGAAACCACAGTAGCAAAGCACTTAGAATAGTTGAAACAGGAGTAACACTGCAGTGTGCATCTGCTAAGCTGCTTCAGTCCTGTCCATCTCTTTGCGGCCCCATGGACTCTAGCCCACCAGGCTCCTCCCTCCATGGGATTCTCCAGGCAAGAACACTGGAGTAGGTTGCCATGCCCTCCTCCAGGTTCTTCCCAACAGGTTGCTTTTGTTGTTTAGTTGCTAAGTCATGTCCAACTCTTTCGTGACCCCCATGGACTATAGCCACTCCACACTCCTCTGTTCATGGGATTTTTCAGGCAAAAATACGGGAGCAGGTTTCTATTTCCTTCTCCATGGGGATCTTCCTGACCTAGGGATTGAACCCATGTCTCCTGCATTGGCAGGTGGATTCTTTACCACTGAGTCACCAGGAAAGCCCAAGAATGGGTGCAAGAGCTAATTAAAAGTATTCATAATGCATGTTGACTAAGCCTAATTACTTTGCAATAGGTATAGCATGTACATTCCAATGATTTTTTGCTATGTTCATAGTATACTATCACATGCTTTCTTTTCCCAGCAATAACAATTTGCATGGTTGGTATTGTATCATTCATTTTGCACATGAGGAAACAATCCCATAGACTAATGTTAATAGTTTAATAAAAATGCTAATATTAACTAAAACTGCACACTGAGTGTGCTCTAAGTGTTATGCAGACATTTGGTTTTAATACTTGATACAAACTTACAAGATGGTTACTATCATCATTTTTATGCTTATTTTACACATTAGGAAATAGAAGCATAGGGAAATTAAGGATTCTGTTCAAGGCCAAGCAGCTAAAAATTTAGGCAGGGCTAAGATTAGTTCAGATTATGCATCTTTATTTTTTGCTCCAAATCTTAATCCATGCTCTATACTGTCATGTTATAATAAACAATGGAGAACTAGTAACCTCCTTTTGAAATGACCATAATTATTATACTTTTGATTACTTTAATTCTACTTGAGAAGCAAATTTATACTGATAAATTTCATGTACTCACACACGCATACACACACACACACACATTGATATCTCTGAACTCCCAAGTAGTAAGGAAACTGTGGTACTGAATTCATTGAATAGCCCTTTTGTTTTGACTTCTTCCTCAGACCTAACTCTCCCTTCTCTGATATCACTTCAAAGAATAGGACCCCAGATTTTTCTGCAAAATGTTGAGAAGGTCTATGCTGCTGGTTAAATGGTTTGGTTTGAGAATCAGAAAAGACCCAGTTTGAATCCTGGTTCTTCCAATTGTGAATTCTTTCATCTGAAGTACACTTCTTTGGTACCTTACATTCTTGTTTTATCAGCTATAAAGTTAGAATAATAATATCCACTTCATAGATCAATAGTTGAGTGATTATGTATGAACACACCCACCTGCTGTGGACACAAAAAGAACTTTTAGTTACTTTTGTGACTGCGTATACAGCTGTGGAGAATTAACATTTGGAGCAGTAATACAGAGAACTGTTTAACCATGCTTCAAGCTCCAGAAGAACTGCTACTAATTTTACTCTCAAAGAAACAACAGAGGCTGTTATTGTCCATAGTGGGTTTCCCCAGAAAGGGTCTCCATATTTGTACTTGATGAGACTACTGGTGATTTATGCTACTGATATTTGTAATTTTCTCTTTCATGTATGTGAAGTATAATTAAATTTTGTTTTTATCCTCATTATTAGTCCTGATCATTAAAGAAGATATTTCATGGCCAAGCATGGTGCCTGCTGTCATAGAGCTGGGTTCCTCAATTTCCTTAACCTCTTCAAGTCTCAAATTAAGTTAATATTTATGAATATCTTTTGAAAAATTGAAACTCAGATAAAATAATCTTTTACTATATTTGAAAAGTGTTGAAAAATAATGAGTTATACACATGAAGTAACAAATTAAAATAAGCATTAGCATTATTGAAAAACTTACCTTAGCTTTTCACATGATTTTAGTGATGTTTGAATGTGTTCAGGAGAAGTTCCATGTTCAAACTAACTTATAGCAAGTAACTTTCAGTATAAAAGGTGCAACACTTGAGAAGAGCTTGTTAACTCTGAAATGAACAGTTGTTAAGAAATTTTATACAGTGAACATGTATAAGTTCTTAGTATATCAATTATATCTCATAAAACCTGTTTTAAAAGATGAAAGGGCTCTTAGAAGTCTAAATCTTTCCATCTAGCTTCTAAAGCCTCAAATGTTCTTCACAGAAAACTTGCTTTCTGATTTTGAATTGAGAATGGGTTCATTGGAAATACTATGGAGAACTGATTTTGAATAAATGTCAGTGGTTCTGCAGCACAAGAAACAGAGTGTGAAGGAAGCATATTCAAATGGTTCTTTCTGCCCATGATGAACCTTGTTCTAGAAAGGTGAACAGCAACACAAAACTGGGTCAGAAAAGACCCAGTTTGAATCCTGGCTCTTCCAATTGCAAATTCTTTCATCTGAAGTACACTTCTTTGGTACCTTACATTCTTGTTTTATCAACTATAAAGTTAGAATAATAATATCCACTTCATAGATCAATAGTTGAGTGATTATGTATGAACACACCCACCTGCTGTGGACACAAAAAGAAATCTTGGATACTCATAGGTATTCAAAGAGGCTTTGATAAGGTCCAGGGACCATGTCTTATAGATGCTGCTTTCTCTCCTAGGAATTAATTATCTCATTTGATGGAAAGGCTCTGTTTAGAAGCAAGTATTCTGGAATGACAGTGTGGAGAAACACTCACTGTAAAGTGGGGAATAGTTTTTCCTCTATGTGTGCTTGGGAGTTCAGATGTGTTCGACTGTGATCCCATGGAGCCTGCCAGGCTTCTCTGTCTATGGAATTTTCCAGATGAGATTACATGCGTGGGTTGCCATTTCCTTCTCCAGGGGCTCTTCCTGACCCAGGGATCAAACCCACGTCTCTTGTGTCTCCTGCATCTGCAGGCAGGTTCTTTATGAGCTGAGCCAGTGGAGAAGCTCAGTATTCCCTTCACCTGGAACCTAAATCTGTGAGAGTCCCTCTTTTCTATCATCACCTGGATTGTTAAGAAAACTGAATGTCTTGTCAATAGCAAAGTGGCATAATTCCTGTGTGTGACATGTGATGTAGAATCCCCGTTGACTCCTGTCATAGGAGAGTTTGTATTTTCTTATCAATTATTAAAACTTTTTTGGAAACCATTATTGATTGCTTGAGAGCTAGATCACTGAAGACACACAATTAATGGCAGCCTTTTGAAAGTTCTTGAGTCTAAAAGCTGTTTTTCTTTCTCCCTTCCACCTCCTCCTCCAGATTTATTGATGTATCACAGACAAATAAAATTTTGTTTTTAAGGTGTATAACAGCATTTAGATATAAGTATACATTGTGAAATAATCACCACAATCAAACTATTGACATATTTATCAATCATGTTGTTACCATTTTTTGTGGTGATAACACGATCCATCCTCTTAGCAAAATCTGGGTGTACAATGCAATATTGTTAACTATAATCACATCACTGTATAGCATACTTCCAGAAATTATTCATCCTTACATAACTGAAATTTGTTTCCCCTTTTTCAATCTCTGCTCATTTCTCCCTCCCTGGCATTCTACTCTTTGCGTCTATAGGTTTGACTATTTAAGATTCCATATATAAGTAATGGAGCTTCCCAGATGGTGTTAGTGATAAAGAACCCACCTGCCAATGCAGGTGACGTGAGAGACAGGGGTT